>NC_080424.1:83563868-83869550 GCF_029873635.1 Malania oleifera
CTCATAATCTATGTCACAGCATTCCAATGCTCTCTACCTAGATTAGAGAGAAATCTACTAACTACACCAATTTCATGAGCTAAATCTGGCCTTGTAAGAATCCGATCTGTGGGATCTAGGAATAAATAAGGAAAGGGCACAACAATAAATTGAGCAGACTTCATCAACGAAGCCATAGTTCGTCGACGACGGCCCTTCTATTGCTCGATGATGAAATGCAAAGACTCGTCGACGAGGAGAAGCCAAGAGGTTTCGAAAAGTTCGGAAATCTCAGGCTCGTCGACGAGGCCACCGCTTCATCAGCGAACTCCCTTCATTGACTCATTGACGAAGACGCCGCCTCGTCGACAAGGTTGGGCGAGTCAATGGTGCTATAAATATCCATTTGGGTTGCTTCTTAGCTAAGTAAGCAAGTTTCTCTCTCTCTCTCTCTAAGAACTCGAACTCCACTCTCTCTCGAAATTTCTTCGTTGTACGTTGTTAGAATCAATGATCCGACGTTACTACGAGGATCAGGGAAGGATTCTCTTCGAGATTTATGGAACAGATCTTCATTTCTAGTGTTTTTGGATTTTGACCCAAAATCAAGGTAAAGCTCGGTTTTCATTTCCATTTTGGTAGTTCTGTAGGGAATGAAATTGTAAGTATGTTTTGTACTGTGATTTATAGGTTTTGGGAACTTGGTTCGCTGTTTAGGAGCCGTAGAGTTTGGGTTTTGGATTTTTGGGGAAAGGTAAAGGGATTCTGTTTATATCGATTATTTTCGAAATCAGATTCGGTAGAACTGTGGTTCACAGTCCTATGTGTGTTTTGGTTACTCATTTGGGGAAATCGAACGGGTGAAAATTACGAGAATTTCATGTTATAGTTTTAGGAAAAGGGGGCATTAGGTTGGATCTTTGGTTTCGTTGGAAAATCGTGGATATATTGTGATATATATATATATATATATATATATATTGTATTATGGAGATGGTTGTGTCTTGACTTTTTTAAACTGTATTTTTGGAAAATCATGATTTTTAGATTACCAAATGGGTGTGAAATGTTTTTTTATATGAACATGCATGAGTTGTGATTTTCTAAAATGAGACATAGAAACGGGGTTCCGAATTGTTCCAGGTTGTGAAAAAGTGTCCGGCTCTATATCCGAGGGTGTGAAATATTACCTATCAGTGGCAAGAGTATTCGGCTCTATATCCGAGGGCATGAGTCTTACCGATTGATCGCCGAAGGGTGTAGATCCACCAGTTGCACCGGTACAATGTCATGGGAGCCTAGGGCTACGCCATGTGCTGGGGACGCCGTGTAATGCGGGCCGACTTCGGGCCGAAGGGTGTGACGATATCGGGTTACTTGATCATGTGTGTGTGTGTGTGTGTGTGTGTGTGTGTGTGATGAGCACTATACTGGAACTTTTTTGTGAAAATATTGGAATTGTATTGAACTATGTATGTTTTATGTCATGATAACACTCATATGTCACACACCGATATAACCTAGATCTGCCCTACTGAGAGGTGTCTCACCCCTATTGTACGTACATGTTTTCAAGTCCTTCGAGTAACCAGAACTAGTGTCCTTGTGTTGGGAGCGTAGTGGTCGGTGTACTGTGTGAAGTACTTGTGTAAGTACTAGGACTATATCGGGTTGTCATTGTGGGGTTTTGGCTGGCACCCGGGTTTATGTTTTGTATTATGGAGTTTAGACTCTTTTTGTATAGACTCTAGTATGGTACAATGTATGTATAGAAAAAATATTTTTCCCTGCTTATTTGTCATGTATGTGAATGTGTTTAGGATGTACGAGTACCCCACGAGGTCGGGCCCTCATTCATTATTATATCATTGGTATTTTGTATGATACATAGACAAGTTAGGTTACTATATCACACCCTGGGTCCCATTGCCGGGTTCAGGGCATGACAAGTCTTGTGCAAACCATGGCATATATTAAACTACCAACTGTAGATATGTATTGAACACTTTCCATGTCTCTTTTTCTTCATCATTAGAAGGAGACTGTTTACTACGTAACTTGAAATGTGTAGCAAGAGGTGTAGAGACCCAGATAATAATAATAATAATAATAATAATAATAATAATAATAATAATAATAATAATAAGGAAAATTTAGTTTGGTGCAGAACCAAACCGTCGATGGTTTGAAGAGTCTCGGATAAAAAAAAAAAAAAAAAAAAACCATCGACGGTTTTGTGTGTACATGGTTTGGTGAGACCAAACCGTCGACAGTTTAAGCAATCTCAGGAAAACCGTCGACGATTTCAAGTTACCGAGGGTTGTTAAGTGCAAATACACAGTAAAATGGGGTGGTAAAAGAGCAAATCATCAACAGTTTCGTCTAGGCCAGCATAAATAAGGGTTAGATCATTTTTTTTAGAAAAAAATCCTTCTCTCAGTCTCTCTCACCTCTCTCTCTCTCTCTCTCTCTCTCTCTCTCTCTCTCTCTCTCTCCCCTCAATTTCTCTCCAATCCTCGGCCAAATTGAAGAACAAACACTATTTTTGGGTCCTAGCTAAGATCCTCATTGTTATATTCGGAGTGGATTTTTTATTTGGGCATCGTAGGCACCATTCTAGGGAATAGGTCAGGGGAATAGATTATGTTAGTTATTTTTAGAAATTTAACCGATTAAAATGAAGCATGTGTTTATATGAATGTTATATATGATTTTTAGAATAATTAAGCATAAGAAAATGATGATTTTGGTTTATTTTATAAGTGTGTGTGTGTGTGTGTGTGTGTGTATTTGGGGAAAACTAAGTGAGTAGGGTAATCATCTCATTTTTACTATATAACCTACATTATGAGTTAAAGAAAATTATGGAGATGATCATATCACTATAAAAAAAAAAACTAGTTTTTAGTGATGAAATTATTAATAACGGTTTCAATTTCGTCACTAAAAGTGGTCTTTTAGTAACAATTTTTAAAAATCATCACTACTAGTGTAAGTATTAGTCACGGTTTGTAAAATCATCACTAATAAGGTAGTATTAGTGACTAAATAGTAACCATCACTAATACGTTCGTCACTAAAATCCAAATTTTCTTGCCAAACCATCGTGGGAAACCATTTTTCACGCGGAAACTAACTTGGAAAAATATTAGCAATTTTTTTTGGAGAATAAGTCACGAGATTAAAGCATCACTAAAAGGTACTTATTAGTGAAAGTTTAATAACCATCACTATTAAGCCAGATATACAGTTTTATTCAAATATATAGTTTTCACAGTACCATGATATATAGAATACAGAACCATGATATACAAATATTATAGAACCATAACATACAAATGTTATAGTTTATACAGATTTGTTTTATAGCGTTATGGTTAATACAACTTTATAGAATCATGGTTATTATAATTATATAGAATCATGGTAAATTAGTAAGATATATATAACAGTATTATATAGTATCATACCTTGATGGAACAGATCAGATTACAGAGCACGGTACCATAAATATTATAGCATATGCAACCACATATCTTAGATAGTGTGTGGATTTTATGAGTAGCTGACCGTGCCTTGGGAGAGATTGCAGGCTCCCTAGTAATCTGGGTTGAGGCGGCCGATCTGACAATAGAGGTTTCAGTTGACTTATCCTGGTAGGTCAACCAGTGTTAAGCCCCGCCTACGGGCCACACAATCATGTCATAAGGGGTTAAATCATGACATACACTCACAGAGATTTACAGAAAATAGCAGATATATCTATAGATACTAAAAGTATAATTAAATAAAAAGTTCAAAAACAGTTGTATTTTAAGCCAGATAGGTGTGAGTTATATTGTGTTATATTTTGCATGCTATTTCAGCTTCAGTAATTTAAAAGTATATTTTTCATGTAAACTCAATTGCCACACACTAGTAATAACATATTTCGTCTTACCGAGAGTTGTCTGATCCTATTAATTTAATACATTTCAGGTGATCCAAGTAGACGAGTAGATCAGGCTCGGACATAGAGGGGATATTTATACTATCCTGTTAGAAGACTATGTGTATGCTAAGAGATGTATTTTTTTTGTAGATACTAAATGATCTAGTGGTGAAGACTGGAGTGATGTATATATATATATATATGTGTGTGTGTTTTGGGAAGATACTTAATTCTGGTATTGTAATTATGGTTATATGATTTTATGTTTTCCGCTGCATAGGTGTGTGATTTTATGAACGTGTACTCCTCAGTGCCCACTTTGGGACTGAGATGTTATAGTAGATGTTATCAAGGGTATCAGAGTAATATAGTTTATAGCAGTAAAAAAAAAATTAGTATAAGTTTTTGGGTCGTTTCATTTTGGTATCAGAGCCTAGGTTGCTAGGTTCTGCAGACTTTAGTATACAGCGAAAAACAATACTAGAATATAGAAATAGAATTTCAGTGAGTTAATGTTAGGAAATTAAGATGAGAATTTAGGATTTTGTTCTACGGTCTGGAATTAGGAACTTTGGGGGTGGTTTCTGTGATTTTCCTGGGTAACGATTTTAGGAAAACTATAGTAAACTATTGTCGATTTCTATTTCTATATGGTAGGACTAGACCTTAAATTAGTAATAAGTGGTGTGGGGATATTTTAGTTAGATTAATGTAAGAATAGCATTATGAGGTGTAGATTCTCAAAATAATTTTGGTATTATTGCAGGATGGATCCTGGTGGTAGTAGTGCTCACGCTAGTGGCGATGATGGTGTCGGGCCTTCTAGCATGGGCGGCAGGGATTCAGATGCTATTTTGTGCAATGTAGCTCAGCAGGTTATTACTGAGATTGTGCGAAACTCCAGGGAGCAGGGAGGCCTGTCACCAGCCCATAGGTGTATGATAGAGAAGTTTACCAAGATGAATCCTCCAGTGTTTTCAAAAGAAGCAGATCCTACAATTGCTGAGAAATGGATGTAGGAGATTGAGAGCGTACTAACGGTGCTCCACTGCATAGACAAGCAGAAGGTCCTTTATGCCACATATATGTTAACAGGCTAGGCCGAGAGATGGTGGACGACTACTAAGTTATTGGAGGAGCAGAGACCCATACTAGTGGCTATGACCTGGAGCCGGTTCAGGGAGGTACTTTTTGATAGATATTTTCCCGCTACTATTAGAGAGGCTAAAGTAGTAGAATTCGCGAATTTGACTTAGGGAAATCTCATGGTTCAACAGTATGCAATAAAGTTCATTGAGCTGTCACGTTTTGCCCCTTACATAGTACCGGATGAGGTTAAGAAAACACGAATGTTTGAGAGGAGCTAGAAGCAGGAAATTTTTAGACAGGTTGTAGTACTAAAGATGCAGTATTTCTCTGAACTGGTAGACAGGGCCACAGTAGCATAGGAGAGTTTAGCGAGGGATGCTGAAATGCAGAGCCAAAGGAAGAGGCCCACGCCTTCAAGTTTTCAGGCTGGTTCCAACTGGGGCTTATGGAGAAGAGACCGGTACAGTAGAGGCCAGAGGCAGATGTCGGGACACCGTGGTTTCCAGGGCGAGCAGATTTATCCCACCTATCCTAGGTGTGGTTGGAGACATTTGGGAGAATGTCGATTGGGAGAGAATGTTTGCTATCGGTGTGGGAGATTCGACCATATGGCTCGAGCTTGTCAAGGACCGCCAACCCACGCACTAGCTCCCAAACCTTTTCAGGGAGGTTATTAGGCGCCCCATGGAGGCCAACACGGGAATATAACTCTAACGAGGGTTTATGCGTTAACGCCAGGAGATGCTGAGGCTATCGGAGACGTTATTATAGGTAATGTTATTACTTAACCTTATAAAGCTATTATTTTATTTGATTCAGGTGCCACCCATTTCTTTGTGTCGTCGGAATATGTTAAATTATCAGGAGTTAAAGCATAGCTGTTAGATGTTGAATTGTTAGTAGTCATGCTAAATGGATCAGTAGTGAGGTGTAGAAGGGTACTTAAAAGTTATCCAGTGGGCATTCAGGAGAAAGTATTACCAGCTGATCTCGTGGTGTTAGACATGCCGGGGTTTGATGTGATATTAGGTATGGACTAGTTGGCGGCTAATTACGCCAGCATTGATTGCCATATAAAAGAAGTGATCTTCAGACCCCCCAGGTGAGCAGAAATTCAAATTTGTAGGATCACGTGTATGTGCCTCGCCACAGTTAGTGTTGGCCATTCAAGTGAGAAGGTTGCTTCAAGGTGGTTTCAGGGGTATGTTGCTTATATAAAGGATATGCCAAAAGAAGAATTTAAACAAGTTGATATTCCAGTAGTTAGAGAATTTTTAGATGTTTTTCCGGAAGACTTACCTGGTTTATCACCAGATCGAGAGGTAGATTTTGTCATGGATTTATTACTAGGGTCAGCATTGATATCTAAAGCACCCTACAAGATGGCTCTAGTTGAATTGAAAGAACTGAAAGACTAGTTGCAGGAGTTGTTGGATAAAGGATTTATCAAGCCTAGCGTGTCACCTTGGGGAGCACTAATTTTGTTCGTGAAGAAGAAAGATGAGACTATGAGAATGTGCATTGATTATAGAGAGATAAATAAAGTAAGAGTTAAGAATAAATATCCTCTTCCTAGAATTGATGATTTATTTGATCAACTCCAGGGGACCTAGGTCTACTCCAAGATTGACCTTCGGTCGAGATACCACTAGGTGAGAGTTAAAGCAGATGACATTTTGAAAATAGCTTTTCAAACCAGGTATGGGCACTATGAGTTCTTGATAATGTCATTCGGCCTGATTAATGCACCTACAGTGTTAATGGACCTAACGAATCGAGTGTTCTATCAACACTTGGACCAGTTTGTTGTGGTATTTATTAATGATATACTGGTCTACTCGAAGAGTTTTAAGGAACATGAGGAGCATTTGAGGCTGGTATTGCAAGTATTAAGAGAAAGAAAGTTATATGCTAAATTTAAGAAATGTGAATTTTGGCTGAGGCAGGTCACTTTTCTTGGGCATGTGATTTATGGGGACGTCATATCAGTAGATTCGAGTAAATTAGAAGCAGTGGTGAATTGGGTGAGATTAGTGAATATTTAGGAGATCAGAAGCTTCTTAGGTCTGACAAGGTACTACCGGCATTTTGTGGATGGTTTTTCCAGATTATCAGGTCCATTGATACGACTCACGAGGAAAAATGTGAGATTTTAATAGACCAATGAGTGTGAGCAGAGCTTTTCAAAATTGAAGCAGCAACTGGTCACTGCACCGGTATTATCTATTCCATCAGAAGAAGATGAATTTATTATATACAATGACGCATCTCAGAAGGGACTCGGGCGCGTGTTAATGCAGCATGGGAGGGTTATTCCTTACGCTTCTCGATAACTTAAAGGGTATGAGAAGAACTACCCAGTACATTATTTAGAATTAGCTGCAGTGGTATATGCCCTAAAGATATGGAGGTATTATCTTTATGGTGGGAGATGCAACATCTTCAATGACCATAAAAGTTTAAAGTATTTCTTCACTCAGTATCCATAGTTTCAAACCGAAACTCACGATTTACATCACGATTTTGGAAGAATTTGTAAGAAGGTTTGGGGTCTCAGTTATCATTTAGCACAGCCTTTCATCCTTAAACTAATGGGTAGACAAAGAGGACGATCTAGATACTTGAGGATATGCCACGAGCATGCGTGCTGGATTTCGAGGGTAGTTGGACCTAGTATATGCCGTTGTTTGAGTTTGCGTATAATAACAGCTACCAGGCCAGCATTTGGATGACACCATATGAGGCATTATATGGTAGAAGGTGTCATTCTCCACTATATTGGGATGAAATGGGTGAAAATCGAGTTTTAGAACCAGAGTTAGTGCAGCTGGCATACGACAAAGTCCAACTAATTAAGGATAGAATCAGCGCAACTCTGGGTCAGTAGAAAAACTATACAGATACTCGCCGCTGGAAGTTCGAGTTTGATGTGGGAGATCGGGTATTTTTTAAAGTAGCACCACTTAGAGGAGCTATAAAATTTGGGAAGAAATGTAAGCTAAGCCCTAAATTTATTGGCCCATTGGAGATACTTAAGAAAGTGGGTCCAATCGTCTACAAGCTAGCTTTACCACCAGCTCTATCTAGAATTCATGACGTATTTCATGTTTCCATGTTGAGAAAATACGTCCTAAATTCTTCGCACGTGATCAGCTATGAGGAGATAGAGCTTAGAGATACTTTAGTTTATGAGGAAACACTAGTGCAGATTCTAGATAGAAAAGAACAGGAGTTGCGCACCAAGAAAATTCAACTAGTAAAAGTCTTATGGAGGAATCATACAGTGGAGGAGGCCTCGTGGGAGCTAGAGGAGGAGATACGACAAAAACACCCACATTTTTTTAGTGGGGACTAGCATTAAACAGGAAAAGGAACAGTGACAATTTAGGTAGAGTAAATATAGTTTGGTTTTATTATATGCAGAATAGGATAATGTATGTATAAGTGGTACTTTAAATTATAGAATAGTAATTTTGGTTTTGGGAGACTTTTCTTTTATCTATATACTTGTAATTTCCCAGAATTATAATTGTAATCATGGTATTCCTCCACCATAAGTGAGAGTAATTAATAAAACAAGTGGCAAATTTTTCTCAAATGATGGTGTATAACACAGATAGCAAATTTCAAGTATGAAATTTTATAATGAGGGAAGAATGTAGAGACTAGAAAAATAAAAGGAAAATTCAAAAGTAATAAAAGTAGGGTTCGTTGACAAACCCCTTGGTTTCGTTAACAAACGCTCATATGCGGTTCGTGGACGAGCTTCAGTGCCTCGTCGATGAAGAGATACCGAGAGGGGGATATTCAGACCCTTTGGTTCATCAATGAACACATTATCCTCGTCGACAAACTCTCTTCTTCGGTTCGTCGACGAGTCCACGTGTCTCGCCGACAAAGCCACATGGCTAGCCATCTATAAATAAGCAAAAAATCAAATTTTAGCGAGAAAAACCTCATTTTCCTATTTCTCTCTCTAGAAATTTGGTTTTCCTCACTTCTCTCTCAGATTTCAGCCCTTTTTTTCCCCAATTCGATGATCAGAAGTTACCATGATGATCCTGGGGAGATTCTCTTCAATCAGGCACCATCCCAAAATAAAAGTAAGTAGGTTATTTTAGGGTTTATATGGTTAGTAGAGTTTTCTGAACCTAGATTTTGTGTTAGATGGAAATATACTAGAATCTGAGTTAATTAAATTAGAGTGTTGTGATTTCGGGGCTTGGATTTTCAAACACCGCAAGCATGAGTTGAGGAGCCCAGCAAGTGTTTACTCAGAAACTCAGGTAATATTGATAATTAATTAGTAGTTTAGAATTTTATGGATAAAGAAATATGTGAGCTTGGGGAAGGTGAGTATAATTACCATTCTCAGTTGGGTTGATTGATTTGGAGAAAAATATAATTTTAGGAATTTGAGCTTCAAACGCCATAGGGGTGTAGATTTAGAGTTTAGCAGGCTTCACGGGAATCATGTAAGGGAAATATGTTATACCAGTAAATCAAATATTTTTACCAGAAAAATATAGTATTTGTTTATGGGTTTTGAGAGTAAGAAATTATACAGTTTTATATATTATAGTTAATAAGTAATATTTACTTGTGTGGCATAAGAAAAATTGGTATAGTACATTATTCTACATAGCTTTTACAGAATTACGTTTATATAGTTTATAGAATTATGTTACACAGAATATAAAGTTTTATTTACAGAGTTACGACTATTCAGTGTTTATAGAATTATGGTTTATTACTGTTTATACAAATATTATAGTTTATTTAGATATACAGTTATATGCAGATTTACAGTCTTACTAAGATATACAGTTTTATTCAGATATACAGTTTTCACAGTACCATGATATACAGAATACAGAACCATGATATACAGATATTACAGAACCAACATACAGATATTACAGTTTATACAGATCAGATTTACAGCGTTATGGTTAATACAACTTTACAGAATCATGGTAAATTAGTAAGATATATATAACAATATTATATAGTATCAGACCCTAATGGAACAGATTAAATTACATAGCATGGTATCATAGCTATTTCAGTATAGAGTGCAACCACATATCTTAGATAATATGTGGATTTTATGAGTAGTAGACCGTGCCTTGGGAGAGATTGCAGGCTCCCTAATAATCTGGGTTGAGGCGGCCGGTCTGACAATAGAGGTTTCAGTTGACTTATTCTGGTAGGCCAACTAGTGTTAGGCCCTGCCTACGGACCACACAACTCTGTCATGAGGGGTTAAATCATGACATACAGCCATCCCGGGAAGTTTCTACAATTATATATATATATACAGATTTACAAAAAACGGCAGATATATCTATAGATACTAAAAGTATGATTAAATAAAAAGTTCACAAACAGTTGTATTTTAAGCCACATAAGTGTGAGTTATACTATATTATATTTTGCATGCTATTTCAGCTTCAGTAGTTTAAAAGTGTATTGTTCATATAAACTCAATTGTCACACACTAATAATAGCATATTTCATCTTACTGAGAGTTGCCTTATCCCAATAATTTAATACATTTTAGGTGATCCAACAAGACAAGCAAATCAGACTCGGAGATAGAGAAGATATTTATACTACCCTGTTAGAAGGGTATGTGTATGCTAAGAGATTTTTTTCTTTTTTTTGTAGATACTAGATGATAGGGGTGTACATGGTTCGGTTTGGTTTGGTTATTGCCAAAATCGTTAACTGAATCGAACCTCTCGGTTTCTAAAACTACTGAACTGCAACCGAACCATATACCGTCAGTTTAAAACTAAACCAAACCGTTTATTTTACGATTCAGTTCGGTTAATTCGGTTTTACCAAATTTTAAACTAACAAAACAAAAAAATCATTATTTAAAGCCAAGTCAGGTCACAGCCCACAGCCCAGTCTCCTATATTATTTTAACTGGGCCAAGGGTTTGACTGCAAAGCCCAGCACGAAAAAAGATGAGCAGATCCAACTTCAATAAATAGGGTGGGGAAACTTTTTTCTTCCCATTTCCAACCGATGTGGGACGACTAGAAACACATTTCGCACCAGTGGGCGTGAGCTGCGTTGCTGTGTGTGACTGCGTCAGCGTGGAGACATGGGCGTTGCCGACTGGTATGGGCGAGCGTTGCTGCATCGGCATGGGGTGGGACTTGGGAGGAAGCAGAAGGTGGCGAGGTACTATGAGGAGTTGAGGACGAAAGGTTTGGGCAACTCGGCGTTGGTGTGGGCGTGAGCGTCAGAGGGCATGGCAGTCGGAGGTTACCACTTTCCAGGATTCCAAGACCAGGTGCCAGGACTGAATCTCATTTCCTTTGCAGGTAGTATGGATTACTCATGCATGCCGACACCTCCCCCTATTCCACCCTTTCTGTCAGTTCCTCATAATGTCTCCTCCTTTGATCGTAATTATCATTACCTTCCCGTCATATAATCTTCAAATCTTTACTTTAGAAATTATAAGTTTGCAATTAACAAAGGAACAGGTGGAACCGTCTCTTTAGGCTTCACTCTTCTTCCCAATAGTTGTATAGCACTCATCCCATATGGTTAAAATGGGAGGCATGAATCTCATGCCTCCTATATAAAATCCTTTCCCACTCCCTGAGAAAGTACAAGACAACAATTCAAATTAAAAATAATTATTTTAAAATTATAATCGGTTTTCGGTTTTTACGGTTCGATTTTTGAGTGAAACCGAAATCGAAAATCTATTTTTTAAAAAATTCAAAACCGAAACCGATGACCGAAACCAAAAAACCGAACTGAAGCTTCAAATGGTTCGGTTTCGGTCTGATTCTTGGTTTTTCAGTACATTTTGTACACCCCTACTAGATGATATAGTCGTGAAGACTGGAGTGATGTATATATACATGTGTGTGTGTGTGTGTGTGTTTTGGGAAGATATTGAATTCTGGTATTGTAATTGTGGTTATATAATTTTATGTTTTTCGCTGCATAGGTGCGTGATTTTATGAATAGGTATTCCTCGGTGCCCACTTTGGGACTGAGATATTATAGTAGATGTTATAAGAGGTATCAGAGTAATATAGTTTAGAGCTGTAAAATAAAATTTAGTATGAATTTTCAGGTCGTTACAAATACTTTCTTAGGTAGTAGATTATGTCAGACCCACCCCATCCGCGGGTACTGCTCCCCTTTAATTCTTATCACCTCACAAGTTAAGGCAGTTGAAAATTTTCCATTTATGAAAGGCTTCCAGATAAACACAATAGGCCCCGATTTGTGCTTTATAGACGACAACAAAATCTCATCCGTATTAGGGACCCCTACCAAATCTTTTTACATATCAGCATCCCAATTCTCAAACTCCTAACAATCTTGAATCTTAAGCTCAGGATGCT
This sequence comes from Malania oleifera, assembly GCF_029873635.1. Taxonomy (NCBI): domain Eukaryota; kingdom Viridiplantae; phylum Streptophyta; class Magnoliopsida; order Santalales; family Ximeniaceae; genus Malania; species Malania oleifera. The sequence goes on from NC_080424.1 coordinate 83,576,250, forward strand.
AGACCGTATAAGAACACTCTACAAGGGGACCACTGCTCAACCACTTATCAAACCAAAAAGAAGCTTGTCCTTTTTTAACCTTCACATAAACATTCTCATAAACCTCTAGAAAGACCTTTAAGATTGTCTTCCAAAGCTTAGAGCCTGTAGGAGTATAATTGATTGAAGCATTGTGACTTAATTTAACGTATTTAGCCTTAAAGAAACGAATCCAAAGATTATTTAATGTCATTAGGCTCCAAGCAAACTTCATGTGAATAAATCTTTGAACATCATTGAGGTCCCTTATGCCAACACCCCCTTCCTTTAGAGGTTTACAAACCTTTGACCAAACACACCACTTCATTTTCGTCCTACCATTACTCTTCCCCTAGAGAAAAGAAGAGAGAATAGAATTAATATTTCTGATCACCACCAAAGGAATTAAGAGAATCACTAATGTATCAGTCATCATGCATGATAAAACATGTCGAATAAGGATGAGACGACCTCCCTGAGATAGCATCCTCATCTTCCAACTCGCCACCTCATTTCAAATTTTTGAGACTAACGAATCAAGAAGCTTTGAGATCTAAAGGCACTTTAGCAAGACACATGTTGGGTTCCAGAATAGCCAACATAGAAATCGAATATTTCCTAACCAAATTCCTCAATCTTTTCTTTTACGTGTCTATACCTCGCATGTTCCACACCTTCATTTTTGTACAACCTTCTTGGGGATGTAATCTAGAGGCACTTTAGCAAGACACATGTTGGATGTCAGGTAAGAGGTCCATACTCAATAATCAGCAATGTGATCCTATCAAGATATCTTTTGTGATACCATCCTAGGAAGGCTAAATTACCCATGTTCTTTTTATTAGTACTTTTACATTTTTAGCCAAAACTACATACTTTAGGATCCTTGAGGTATGTGATATTCTTATACACCTGGAATTTTGATGTTAAAAAAGGTGTGTGTATGAGATATTAGTTATGAGATCAGTAATTATTTTTTTAAAAGAGGTTAAGATCAAAATTTATTAAAAGAACTCTCAAGCAAGAAGCTTGAGAGAAGATAGGCCAATACAATTGATAACTCCAAAATAGTAACAACGATAAAGATTACAAGCCAAGATTTGAACAATGAAACTCATTCCACGTCCATGAATAAGAGTTGGAACACAAATGACTCAAAAATAATAAATTGCTTAAGACCCTACAAAAAACAACATAAGGTAGGTTGGACTTGTTTACAAATACTCTTGCATTTCTTTTCTTCCAAATCTTCCAACAAATAGATGCAAGAATGGACAATCTAAACTTCCTAACATTCCTTTTTAACCTTGAAGATGACTAACTGATAAGAAAACCAAATAACTTTTGAGGCATAACCCAATGGATGTTTATTAAACTAAACACAAAGCTCCACACAACACATTGCAATAAAATATGATCAACTGACTCTATATCATGTTTACATATATGACAAAATGAAGGCAGCACCAAACTTGATAATCTGTTGTCCAAATTTTATTTTTAGCTGATACCAAAGGAAAAGAAAATTTTAAAGGGGATAATATAGTTATATGAGTACAGTAATTATTTTAAGACCTTTATATCATACACAGATGTAGGAGAGTGTTTATCATACAAACTTGCTCATTAATATTCGCTATTTTATAACAAAAAACTCTGGAACATAGTGACAATGAAGCTAGCCTCCAAGTAGAGCTTGGTCAAAAGACAAGAATTCATCCATAATTTAAGAAGAAGAAGAAATAAGTGATAAACTCTTATTCTACCAAACCGAAACCTTGGAACACAAAATATGCGATGAAGTAACATACTTGGATTACTTTTCTCTTTTCTGTTTGCATGATTTAATGTGGGCAAGCAAATCAGTCAAATCATTATAGGACGAACCGCCAACATCCACCGCCTTCTTCCCCAACTCTCCCAACTCCTTCGCCCTCCTCCGCATCTCCTCTGCCTCTTCTCCGCCTCCCATTAGCCCACCCACAGCCTTTTCTATCTTCTCCTTACTCACAAATTCTTTACTTTCTTGAATCAACTGGCTCCATTGTTCAACCCCCACCTCCACTCCGATTCTCAACACTTGAATCACCAATTTTGCATTATAGAAATGGTCTGCCGAGAGTGGCCATGCAATCATAGGCACCCCAGCGATGACGCTTTCCACCACCGAATTCCACCCACAATGAGTCATGAACCCTCCTATGGCTTGATGTTCCAGGATCAATGTCTGAGGAGCCCAATCCCTTATTATCATACCTCTATTGTTCTCTTTAACCCTTTCTTCGTATCCTTCCGGCAACCATTCCGATTCCCTCAACACATCGTCCTTCCTAACAACCCATATGAATGGTTTCCCCGATGACTCGAGAGCCATTGCCATCTCCTGTAACTGAGTGGAGCTAAAACAGGACAAGCTTCCGAAGCTAACATGAAGAACTGAATTGGGTTTTTGAGAATCAAGCCAACTCAAACAGATGTGACGAGGATCAGTTGAAGTATTTTTCTTGCTTTTGAGGAAAAGGGGTCCCAAGGCCCAAGCTTTCCTCCCAAGAACACTTCTATAGTGATCCGCAAACTCACTTTCCAACTCGTAGAAGCTGCTCACGACAACCCCATCACATTTTAGATCGGACTCTGCAGCTTTGTTCATGAAATCGGCATACCCATTGGGAATCCGGACCCAATCTGGGAGCTCCGACCTCGTCATTCGGACCTCGCCCGGCACGTTGGGCACCACAAACGGTTCATCGTCGGATTGCACCCTCTCATGGGGTGCGTGACGGGAAATGCTGTCGGCAGCACACAGGGCAAAGAAGGCGTTCCCGCGGAAGGATATCCTCGGAATTTGGAGCTCCGCAGCCAAGTCGGAGGCCCAGAAGCAGTACGCGTCGGCAACGAGGCAGTCGGGCGGGAATTCTCGGATCATCCGCTCCATGGATTGTCGGAGCATCATGAAACCTCGGAACACCTTGCCCGCCATTTCAATGGAACCAGCGGAGCTGAAGTTCTCAACGCCCTCGGGCAAGCCGACCTCCTTGCTGGGGAAGTCGAGGATGTGGACGGCGACGCGGTGGCCGGAGGCGACGGCGGAATCGACGGATTTCTGGAAGAAGAGGGCGTTGTGGGGGGTGGCGAATATGGTCGCGTCCGCCCCACGTGCCGCGAACAGCATGGCTATGTCTGCGAGTGGGATCATGTGGCTGGGAGTGAGGTAGGGGAGGAAGTAGGCCTTCAGACTCTGAGTTTCCAAACCCATGTCCATATGTGGCGATTAATTAAGCAATAACGTCGCAAACAGAAGGCAAAGAATTGAAGAAAGCTGAATTGGGTAGGGGTGCATGCTGTGCTCCTCCGGTGCCTTTGGTATTTATAGGAGTGTGTATTCATGAGGAAGAGTTGTGAAAGAGCCTATGCGTGACGGCTCGTGCGCTCGTGCCATGATACCAGACTTCCCATTGTAAAATGATGGAATATAAAGTCTCGACACACGCGCTGCTCGTGCTATGCGATGGAACTATCCTATCTATAATTATAATATCTTCTCAAGTATAGCAACAAACAGAGAGGCCTATCCTATCTATAATCTCTTTTCAAGTATGGCGTAGTAATATTTATATGCATATGAGACTAATAGATGATGTCACCATATGTCCTTGCCCTTTCACGAGTACTGCAAAATTGTATTGCCGCTAAGAATGCCCTAGCCCCATGATTCCATGTACGAATTTGCCTTAACGTAGAACGTGTGATAAATGTGCCCATTTAGTTTGATTCCTAAATTGAAAATAATAATATCAATAATAATAATAAAGCAGAGAGATAATATACTATAAAATGAAATTTTTTCCCGGTATATGTGCACATGTGAAGGGAAAAATTATGATTTTTCTTTAAGCACATATATGAAGCACTTGCTTTAAATTTGGTCTCTTAACACTCGGTCTACTTCATATTTGCTCTTAGGAAGTGACAACGAATTAAGGTTTTTGTTTATTATATTTTATTTCAAAATTTAGATCTGCTACTACCAGTAATGAACAATAAGTTCTCTCAATTGCCTTGTGAAGAGAGTTGGTGATTTTTATCATGATTCTTTCTGGGATATAAAAAAAAGTGAAGCAAGTGGGTCATTTTAAACAAGATTTTGTTTATTCTTGGCAAAAGTAGGAAAATTGGCATATACATGTGCACAATATGCAAAATTTGAGATACACATTTTCTCCATGGCAAACAAAATATTGACTTTGAAAATGACATATGTTATCAACCAAATATTTCAAAATTATAGTATTAATTAATCACCTATGTGAATAGCTTGCTATATAAAAATAGAAAAATTCTAAAGTTTCATTTATGATTAGCATAGAAATAAGTTAATGAAGACAGAAGGATGTAAACAAGGGCAAATTAGAGGTGGAATGTCTTTAGCACCACTACACTAAGTATTCTAGTCATTATCAGCCATCCAAAATTTGTCTAAAAGCAAAACTACTACTTCATCCTGAAATCAATCGGCGCCCCAAACCTCCTATTGGGCTTCTAACTATAGTCCAAAATGTTGAATTGAGACTCTTGAATTCACCTTAAATATTGAATTAAACTTTAATTTTTACACTTGTTGCTACCAAAAATTGATTGGGTTAACCAAATTGATCACGACCTCAATCACCTACTAAGAATCAAGAAAAAAAAGGTTTGGAGGACTTGGGGTATACTGTGGGATCACTTTGATGCCTAAGTTAGGGAATCAAGAAGGATTCTATGTTTACAAAAGTAAAAGTATGGATGAGAATGAGAGGTCTTACCTCTTATTAGAGTACTTATTTTATAGTTGTTAGAGGTGTGCCCTTATTGAATTATACATTAATGGTTAATTATTAAGATAATGGAGCTTATACTTTGACTAAAGACATTTATTGGGGAAAATAATTGTGGTGTCATAATTTTTGCCTCTACTTAGTGTATCCCCATCGATCTTGTCATTGACGGGGTTAATGTGAAGCTTATTATTATTTTTTATGCTATATCAATCCCCCTACTCTCGAGTCTTTGAATAACATTTCCTACACTCGAGAGTGTCTCTGGTTGACCATAAGCCCTTACATTACTGTGAAATTTGATTTAAGTCGTTTCCTTTCACTTGAGGCAATTAATGAATTTTAGGCAAATCTTTTTCATCTTCTTTGAACACTACAAAAAAGTTAATTTTTAGTGAAGAATTCAATTTCGTCACTAAAAGTTGGTATTAGTGACGGTTTTTAAGAACCATCACTAATAGTGTAAGCATTAATAACAGTTTTAATACATCGTTTGTTATTTTTAGTGATTCATTTACTCTTGGTATTTGTTATTGTAGAAAACAAAATATTGTTTGCTTAAGAATAGTATTATTCATAATATTAGGATGATCATAAGAAAATTCAGATGCCCTATTTTGAATATTTTTTTAGGAAGATGATATTGTTGATAAGATGGATACTATAGAAAACAAAATGTTGCTATGATGATCACATGAAACCCCAGAAAATGATTGTTTTTGTAGGTATACCTCCATGAATTTCTAGAACAGTAGAAACACTAGCTTCTTGTTTGTTTATACCTCTCATCATTAAATTTCTGGTAGCAATAAGCTTTCCAACTACATTGGGTTCTCTCCTTTGTCTAGGAAGCAAGGTAAAACCATATTATGTGTTCAATAATGAAAATGGAGAAAAAAAAAATAGCATTATACACACACCCTTCCCAAGTGATGGTATTGAAATTTAGTAGGTTTGAAATTTAGTATTTTTTTTTTTAAAGATAATTTTGAAAGTTCAAATTTAAAAGAGAAATTAAAATTATGGAGTTGAGTTTAATGGAGTTGAAATAAGGGCTATGGGAATTTAATCATAGATAATGGAATTAGGGGACAAATAAGTTGAGACAATTGGAGCTTTATCATGTCTAAACTTGTTAGATTTTTAATTGAACTAGAGTTTGAGTCTAACTTGCATTTGCATACTCAAACTAATGCAATTGAGTAATTTTAATTTGAACATGAATACATATAAGTATGAACATGGAGCAATGTGGAAAATGGTGATGCTGTTGTGCTAGCATCCTTTTATTATTTTGATGATAGCAACTTTCCCACGTGAATGAGCCCCTCCCACTTTTGCATCGTAGAGAGATATTTTGTGCAATAAAAATTCAAAAATGACTAGAGAATAAAAGATAAAAAGAATAAAAACAGATGAAGTTAAGAAAACTATAAACTTCTAAAATTCAGTGAAATGCAAATTAATTTCTATATTTTTATTCTTGTTTGAGCCTTTCAAAATGAGCCTTTTTGAAAAAATCATAATTTAAAGAATGCTTGAAAGATGACTGTGATGCCCAGATTTTATACCATTTTTTTTTCCAATAAATAGAACATATTAATCAAACATTGGTCACATCAAAAACTTTGATACCATTTAAACATAACTCGACTCGAAGTGGGTGCCGGGTAAATAGTTATCCAAACAGCCCTAGCAGCGGAAGTCAATATTTATAAACCATTCATAATACAAATAACCAGAGTTCTTACCATCCAAATATATATATAAATACATATCTAACACATTTCCAAAAATCAACCAAAACCTCTAGGGGAATCATACATCCCTAGCTCAAAACACTCACCCTGTCTATCAGGGTACCAACTCCCCACTATCTCGGAGTTCTATCTCCTACTCTGTCACGGTTCCCTGAAATATTTAGATATTTGGATGAGACACATCTCAATAAGACGGAATAAATTATTTATAGTGTGTGGCAGTATGAGTTTCGTTATATCATAATATACTCGTTTCAGTGATGAAATCATCTGAGAAAATTATACCAATTATACTCATAATCATATTAATATAAAACATAAGCTTTTATAAGCTTTAATTCTATTTTTCAAACTCATTCACATCCAACTCATATTTATTAGCGAAAGTTCCGAAGGATAAAGGAGATTACACGCTCATACATGTAGCTCTGATATCGTTTGTTACCTTACTAGATTAACTCGGGTGAGGCTGCAACTGATACTTATCAGGGTACTCACCTTATTCAAAAAACCCTCGGGTGGAGATTTTTACTTCGTCCTAATTATTTATGTTATTAAAGTCACGCTCTTTCATTTCTCATTTCCATTTCACATCTAACTCATGAGTGTCCTTGGTAACCAATCCATGTGTCGTCTATTACTCATGGCTGCCCTGAGGATATTCTCCAAGTCATGCTTCCCCCCATGGTCAAGGTTGTGCGATTCGAAGGCTGGATCTAAACCGCGGTTGGCCTACCCGGTTAGATCAAAATATGAACTCTACCTGTTCGTCTGTAGTACAATTGGCCTGCCTACCCTGGTCCGGGCTCTAGGGGGCAAAACCACCCTTCTCACTAGCTCAATCAACTGTGACTCCACACTCTCCACAAGACCGTGTAGTTGCACTAACACCTCGCCAGCAATGATATCGTGCTCTTTATCAACAACCATCCATCAAGGTTCTCATTTCCACATTTCATTATTCACATTTCGTATTCACATTTCAGTATTCACATTGCAATATTCACATTTCCATTTTCACATTCCAGTATTCACATTTCAACATTCACATTGCAGTATTCACATTTTCATATTCACATTTCAACATTCACACTACTGTATTCACATTGCAATATTCACATTCATAATTCGCCTGCCAATATTCTCATAATTTTTTGTTTCTTTCTCATCTTTTTAATAACTATTCCATTCTCATAAAAGTATATATCTCATTTCACATATTTCAACATTTCCCAATAAAACATATCAACATTTCATATTTTCCCATTTATCATAGAAAACATTTCTATATTCATATTTCATATTCCATCACTTCTCAGTAAAATACGCGTTGGTATAACATAATTCATCATTTCATATATTTCAAATCCCAAAACATCATAATTCAGCATGACTCATATGCCACACAATTTTATCTGATATTCGTATCATAATAATTTCAAACCACATATCATATCTTCATTTTCACGTATTAATTCAACCAGTAGTTCTCAAAATAACTGTTATAATTTATTCCCCTTACCTGACTTACTGAGAGGTACGTTAAAACCCAAATCCTACGCCCGCGGCATTCGAAACTCAAAACCCGAAAATTCCCATTTTTCCCAAATCAATCCACCCATTTTCCAGAATATTTCTCATTTGGCACTTCTTAGGCCCTATATACTCCAAATAAACACTTGAACCCTAAAATACCTTACTTACCCTAATTTTGGAGTGGTGCCCAAGGATTCTAAATCAACAATCCGCTCTGCTTAAGTTGTAGAGAATCTCCCTACGAACCCTGTGGTAGCTTCTTATCATCAAACGGGCTTAAACCGAGCGAGAAATGTAGAGAGAAGGTGGGCTAGCCGAACCTAGAGAGAGAAAAGAGAGAGAGAGAGAGAGAGAGAGAGAGAGAGAGAGAGAGAGAGAGAGAGAGAGAGAAATCTCGCTGAAAATGACGGTTTGCCTATTTATAGGCCAGGCTTCGTCGACGAGTTAAAGTGATTCGTTGACGAGCCGATGAAGACACTTCATCAACGAGGAGGCTGGTTCGTCGACAAACCTTAAGTTCTCTGAAATTCCCTAACTCTTGGTATCTTCTCGTTGACGAGACACGTGTACTTCGTCGACGAGACCTAGAAGGACATTCGTCGACAAAGACTCTAGGTTCGTCGATGAACCCATGCTGAGGCCTCTTTTTAAATTTCCTCCCCCTTTCTTATTCTTTTCCTTTCTCTTTCCTTTATTATTTTTCATAAATAAATATTTTGGGTCTCTACAATCTCCCCTCCTTATAAAATTTCATCCTCGAAATTGCTATTTATCACCTTTTCATCTTTAAAGAAAACACCCTAATTTTATTAATTACCCTCGCTTATGGCGGAGGAATATCGTGGTTACTGAAAAAGGGTTTTGGGAGATTACAATCATGTACAACAAAAGAAAATCTCCGAAAACCATTCATAATCAAAACCAAAACACTACCTATCCTATACTATACAAATCAAAATACATACCTTGTTATTGTTCAACCCTGGGTTCCACTGAAAAGGTGTGGGTATCTCTGGTGCATCTGTTCCTCCAATTCCCAGGAAGCTTCCTCTACTGCATGATTGCGCCATAACACTTTTACCAATGGGATCTTCTTTGTACGTAACTCTTGTTCCTTTCAGTCTCGAATCCGCACTGATACTTCTTCATAAGACAAGGCATCACCAACCTCCAACGCCTCATAACTGATCACATTGGAGGGATCTAAGATGTATTTCCTCAACATGGAAACGTGAAATATGATGTGGATTCTGGACAAGACTGGTGGTAATGCCAAACTGTAGGCAACTGGACCCACTCTTCCAAAAATCTCGAATGGTCCAATATACCTAGGGTTCAGTTAACCCTTCCTCTCAAATCTCGTAACTCCTTTCATTGGTGCCACTTTCAAAAATATATGTTCTCCTGCGTCAAACTCTAACTCTCACCGGTGAGTATCTGTATAACTCTTCTACTGACTCTATGCTCTTTTGATTCTGTCTTTGATGAGTTTGACTTTATCATGAGTTTGTTGTATCAGCTCTGGCCCCAAAATCTGTTTTCCCCCAATCTCATCCCAGTATAACGGAGATTGGCACCTCCTACCATATAACGCCTCATATGGTGTCATCCCAATGCTGTCTTTTTTAGCTATTGTTATAAGAAAACTTAACCAGTGGTATGAATTGTATCCAACTGCCCCTGAAATCTAGCACATAAGCTTGTAGCATGTCCTCCACTATCTGTATCATCCTCTCCGTCTAGCCATCTGTCTGAGGATGAAATTTTATACTGAACATCAACTGAGAACCCATGGCCTTCTACAAACTCCTCCAAAACTGAGATGTAAACCGTGGGTCTCAGTCTGATACTATGGATATTGGTACGCCATGCAGCCTAACTATCTCTTGAATATTCAAATCCATTAGTCTGCTCATGGAGTAGTTAATTCTGATAGGTAGGAAATGGGCAGTCTTCGTCAGTCGATCTACGACTACTCAAATGGCATCCTGTCCATATAGTGCCAAGAGTAATCCTATGACAAAATTCATCGCTATATGTTCCTACTTCCACTCAGGGATGTGGAGTGGCTGCAATGATCCCGCCGGTCTCTGATGCTCAGCTTTCACCTGCTGGCATGTCAAACACTGCTATACAAACTCAGTGATCTCTCTTTTCATATTGCTCCACCAAAAAAAAACTCCTAAAAATCCCTATACATTTTAGTTCTACCAGGGTGTACAATATATAGTGATCGATGCGCTTCCTCCAAAATAACTTTCTTAATCTTAGGGTCGGCAGGTACACACAGCCTAGTGACCATCCTGTACTTTATCCACAATTTTCATTAATTTCGCGTCTTTCAGCTGAGCAACTTTAATTATTTCTTGTAGGGTCAGTTGTAGTACTAGATTGGCAATAAATACCCGGTGATCGCTCTCTATAGGTTCCACCCCAAGTCTTTCCAAATCCATTTGAATCGGATGCTGAATCATCCCTGCTGACACTGCTGCTCCCACTGATTTTCGGTTTAGAACATCAGCTACCACATTAGCCTTTCCCGGGTGGTAACTGATGGTGTAGTCATAATCTTTAATCAGCTCCAGCCATCTCCTCTGCCTCATATTTGATTCTTTTTGTGTGAAGAAATATTTCAAACTCTTTTGTTCAATGATAAGTTCACACCTACCCCCATAGAGATAATGTGTATAGAAGCGAAGAATTATAGTAATTAAATAATAAAGGGAAGAGATAAAAGGGATTTTAAAAAAGGGGGTTTCAACAAGGTCTTATCGATGAGTGCAAAGTGCTTGTCGATGAGTAGGCCTCTTAGGCTCATCCATGGGGATGCGTGTCTCATTGACGAGAAATTACCAAGAGGGCTATTTTTAGGGCCTGAAACTCGTCGACGAGGAGAAGGTGTTTGTTGATGAACTCCCTTCATAAACTGGTTGACGAGGTGTTGTGTCTTCCTCATTCTCTCTTCATTTCTAGCTTTGTCCTTCATTGGTTCGACAATCGGAAGCCGCTGCACTACTTCTGAGAAGATTCTCTTCAAATCTGCTAGTGTAGTTAATTGGTTAGGCCAACTCGGGCACCATCCCAAAATTTGGGTAAGTTAATTATTTTAGGTTTTATAAGTTATTTGGTGTTTTTGTTCTAAGGAAAATGTTTTAGATAGTATTATACTAAAGTTTCGTTGGGAAAAATGCAATTTCAGGGTGTTGAACTTGGGAGCACACGGGTGTAAGTTTGGAGTATTTTGTGGGCTTCTCAGTATGTCAGGTAAGGGGATAAATTAATTCAGTATTTTTCATGAAATTATTATAAATTAAACAACATTTATTTTCAAGAAAATATGTATGATATAGAATTATGTTTGGGAATACTACTATTGAATAGAGAAATGATTTTAACACATTTTAAATGGAAATATGATTTCAGGATAAATTATGAATTTATAAGGCTATGAACATTCATTTGGCATGAGTATAATATTCCCATGAAATTTATGTTATATGGAAATATTATGATTTTCCCAAGATAAGTATGTTATTGTAGTTTTCAGGAAAACCCTAAGAAACAGTACAGGAAATATGTTTTAAAGATTATGTTAAATAATGCAAGAATGTATGTTTATTATGTTATGAATTATGCTGGCCTAAATTTCGTGATTATTACATTATGAATTATGTTGGAGTTAATGTCGTGATTTTACGTTATAAATTATGCCAACGCTATTTTCGTGATTATGTATGATATGTAAGAAATCATGAAATATGTTTATGTTAGTTATTACTCTGAATTACGAAATAGTTATGTTTAAATATGGAATGTATTATATGTAATCAGAACCTGAATAGTTTAGCTCAGTTTTGTGAAGCATGGTATCGTAGCTATATGTTTATGAATATGTTAGTGTTACCACACATCTTATGTAGAGTGTGGGAGATGGCAGTCGATGTGGCTTTATGGGATTGTCGTAGTTCCCCTGTTTATCTGGCACAGGTGGAACAGGCCCATCGTACTTACACATACCTATGTTTGACTTAGCATGGTCGGCTAGCCATCGCTAGGTCCCACCTTCAGGTTATACAATCCTATCATGTGGGGGGTGTAAGACATGACAATATCTTACTAACTATCTATCTTGGGTGATAATTCAAGTATGATATGATTATATAAGATGATATTTCAGTATAGAAATTTAGTATGATATGCTATGTTATGATAAATCATGTTTTATTTAAATATGATACAACTATTATACCAGTTATGAATTATGTACTGTTTATTAGTATATCACAAAAAATACTCATGTTTCCGCAGCAGTAGAGGTGGACTGAGCTACACTATTAGTAGGGTAAGTGGATGACCTAGGGTTAGATGGATTTTTGAGTTAAGACCCTAGAAGTACTTTTGGTATTTTTGTGGATGATTGTATGTATATGTAAATGATAGATTTAGTAGAACTCTGGTATGGTTTCTAGTGTTTATGACATGTATATGGTTTTATGTTTCCCGCTGCTTAGGTATCAGAGTTGTATGACAGGTATATCCTTGGTACCCATGGGTCTAGGTTAATTACGACTATCATAACTTAGCAGGATTATTATATATGTTATTATTAAAAAAGAATAATATATGGTAAATTAGGTAGTTCGTTACATAATGTCTTCAAATTTTCAGCACGTGAACCACCGTTGCTAACTCTAGATCATGGGTAGGGTAATTCTCATAGTTTTTCACCTGTTGAGAGGCATACGCTACAACTATCCCCTACTGCATTTGAACACATCTAAGCCCTTTATCGCCTTGGGGAGCTCTAGTTTTATTTGTGAAGAAAAGGACGGGTCTATGAGGATGTGCATAGATTATAGAGAAATAAACAAAGTAACAATTAAGAATAGGTATCCTCTACCCCTTATAGATGCCTTATTTGATCAGTTTCAGGATACACGGGTCTATTCCAAGATCGACCTCAGGTTAGGTTATCACCAAGTGAAAGCTAAAACTGAAGATATTCCAAAGATAGCTTTCAGGATCAGGTATGGGCATTATGAATTTCTAGTTATGTCACTTGGTCTGACGAATGCTCTTGTTGTATTCATGGATTTGATGAATAGAATCTTTCACCAGTATTTAGACCAGTTCATTATGGTTTTCATTGATGACATACTGGTCTACTTAAGGAGTTTTGAAGAGCATGAAATGCACTTAAGGCTAGAACTTCAGATGCTTCGGGAAAAGAAATTGTATGCCAAGTTTAGCAAATGTTAATTCTGGTTAGAGAAAGTTGCATTTTTGGGACACGTTATATCAAGAGATGGAATGTCTCTAGATCCTAGCAAGATAGAGGCAGTAGTGGAATGGGTCAAGCCGAGAAACATACAGGAATGTCTCTAGATCCCAACAAGATAGAGGCAGTAGTGGAATGGGTCAAGTCGAGAAACATACAGGAAGTTAGAAGTTTCTTAAGACTAGCAAGTTATTACCGTCAGTTTGTAGAGGGATTCTCAGCATTATCAAGGCCTTTGACGTGACTAACCCGAAAGAATGTCATGTTTGAATGGGACGATAGTTATGAGCAGAGCTTCTAGGAATTGAAGTAGAGACTCGTCACAGCACCAGTATTGACTATTCCAGCAGGAGGTGATGGTTATGTGATCTACTATGATGCGTCTTTGAGGGGGCTCGAATATGTATTGATACAGTAGGGTAGAGTAATAGCCTATTCCTGTAGACAATTGAAACAATATGAAAAGAATTATCCCACTCTTGATCTAGAATTGGCTGCAGTGGTTCATGCACTGAAAATTTGGAGGCATTATCTATATAGAGAAAGATGTGAAATATTTTCAAATCATAAGAGTTTAAAGTACTTCTTCACACAGAATGAGTTGAACATGTGGCAAAGAATATGGTTGGAACTCATCAAGGATTATGACTCTACTATTAGTTACCATCCAGGTAAAGCTAATGTGGTGGTTGATGCTTTGAGTTGAAAATCAGGAGAAACAACACAGTTAGCAATAGTAAGTCAGCGCCCAATCTAGATGGACTTGTAGAGGTTTGGCATGGAGTTAGTAGAGAGTGATCACCAGACATTTATTGCCAACCTAGTGGTGCAACCTACACTATATGAAAAGATTAAAGCAGCCCAGAAGAATGACAAAGAGTTGATGAAGTTGATAGAAAAGGTGCAAGACAGATAGGTAGAGGAGTTTAGTATTTATGATGATGGTGCTCTGAGGTCCGTACCAGGCTGTGTGTGCCTGCATTTGTAGATATCAAAAGGACGATCCTTGACGAGGCTCATCGATCCTTATACACGGTTCATCCAGGTAGCACTAAAATGTATAGGGATCTGCAAGAGTATTTCTAGTGGAGCGATATGAAGAGAAAGATTGCTGAGTTTGTGTAGCAGTGTTTGACATGCCAGCAGGTTAAGGATGAGTACCAGAGGCCGGCGGGCCAGTTACAACCACTTTACATCCCAGAGTGGAAATGGGATCACATTTCTATGAACTTTGTGACGGGTTTACCGCCAGTGTGACAGGAGCAGAATGCTATTTGGGTGGTCGTAGATCGATTGACAAAGACCACTCATTTTATTCCTATTAAAGTCAACTACTCCATGGACAAACTGGCAGAAATATATATTCAAGAGATAATGTGATCACATGGCATGCCATTGTCTATAGTATCAGACGGAGACCCAAGTTTCACATCACGATTTTGGAGGAGTCTGCAGGAGGCTCTAGGGTCTCAATTATCATTCAGCACGGCATTTTATCCTCAGACGAATGGGTAGTAAGAGAGGATGATTCAGATATTAGAGGATATGCCATGGGCATGTGTGCGGGATTTTGGGGGTAGTTGGACCCAGTATCTACCTCTGGTAGAGTTTGCATACAATAGCAGCTACAAGACTAGCATTGGCATGACACCTTATGAGGCGTTATATGGTAGGAGATGTCATTCTCCTCTATACTAGGATGAGGTTGGTGAGAGGCAAGTTGTGGGACTAGAAATGGTGCAACAAGCATACGATAAACTATGGCTTATCAGGGAAAGAATCAGTGCAACTCAAAGTTGGTAAAAAAGCTATGCAGATAATCGCCGTCGAAAATTGGAATTCGAAGTAGGAGACCATGTATTTCTAAAAATAGCGTCACTGAAAGGTACTATGAGGTTTGGGAAGAAGGGTAAGTTGAGCCCTAGGTTTATTGGCTTTTTCAAGATACTTGAGAGAGTGGGGTTAGTGGCCTACTGGCTAGCCTTACCACCAGTTTTATCCAGAATACATGACATGTTTCATGTTTCTATGCTGAAGAAATACGTCCCAGATCCCTCCCACATGGTCAGTTATGCGGGGAGCAGAACTTAGAGAATCACTAGCTTATGAGGAAATACCAGTGCAGATCTTAGACAGGAAAGAACAGGAATTGCGTAATAAGAAAATTCCAGTAGTAAAAGTCCTATGGAGGAATCATGCAGTAGAAGAAGCTTCATGGGATCTTGAGGAAGAAATACATCATAAGTACCCACATTTTTTCAGTGGGGACTAACAGTAGACAGAGGAAAATTTTATGCTAAGCAGATAAAGTTTGATTTATTTTATGCTAAGTAGGATAATGTATGTATAAGTGATATTGTACGTTATAGGATAGGTAGTTTTTTGGTTTTGGGAGAATTTTTATTTTATGTATATGTAATCTCCCAGAACCCTAAATGTAACCATGGTGTTTCTCTGCCATAAGCAAGGGTGAGTAATAAAATAAGTAGCCAATTTTCCTTGAAGGATGGTGTCAATACAGATAGTAAATTTTAAGGACGAAATTTTTTAAGAAGGGGAGAATGTAGAGACCCGAAGAATTATAACAATTAAATAATAAATTGAAAAGAGAAAAGGGATTTTAAAAAGCGGGTTTCAGCAGGGTGTCGTCGACAAGTGCAGAGTGCTAGTCGACGAGCAGGCCTCTTGGGCTCATCGACCGAGACGCATGTCTCGTCGATGAGAAATTACCGAGAGGGCTATTTTCAAGGCCTGAAACTCGTCGATGAGGAGAAGGTGTTCATTGACGAACTCCCTTCATAGACTCGTTGACGAGGTGATGTGTCTCATCAACCAATTTGTGTTTTATAAATATCCTAAGTTTGGGTTTCAGTGGCATGCAATTCTCTCTCTCTTTCTCTCTCTCTCTCTCTCCCTCCCTCCCTCCCTCCCTCTCTCTCTCTCTCTCTCTCTCTCTCTCTCTCTCTCTCTCTCTCTCTAAAACGTCTCTCCCTCCTTCTTTCTTCATCTCTGACTTTATCCTTTGTCGATTTGACGATCGGAAGCCGCCACACTACTCCTAGGAAGATTCTCTTCAAATCCGCTGGAGTAGTTCGTTGGTTAGGCCAACTTGGGCACCATCCCAAAATCTAAGTAAGTTAATTATTTTAGGCTTTATATTTAGTGTTTTTGGACTAAGGAAAATATATTAGATAGTATTATACTAAAGTTTGGTTGGGAAAAATGCAATTTCATGGTGTTGAGCTGGGGAACACACGGGTGTAAGTTTGGAGTATTTTGTGGGCTTCTCAGTAAGTCAGGTAAGGAGATAAATTAAGTCAGTATTTTTCACAAAATTATTATAAATTAAACATCATTTATTTTCAGGAAAAAATATGTGATATAGAATTATGTTTGGGAATACTATTGTTGAACAGGGAAATGATTTTAACACATTTTATATGGAAATAAGATTTCAGGATAAATTATGAATTTCTAAGGTTATGAACATTCGTGTGACATGACTATAATATTCCCATGAAATTTATGTTATATTGAAATATTATGATTTTCCCAAGATAAGTATGTTATAACAGTTTTTAGGAAAACCTTAAGAAACAGTACAGGAAATATGCTTTAAAGATTATGTTAAATAATGCTAGAATGTACATTTATTATGTTATGAATTATACCGGCCTAAATGTCATGATTATTATATTATGAATTATGCCGACATGAATGCCATGATTTTACGTTATGAATTATGCCGGCGTTGATGCCATGATTATGTATGATATGTAAGAAATCATGAAATATGTTTATGTTAGTTATTACTCTAAATTATGAAACAGTTATGTTTAAATATGGAATGTATTATATGTTATCAAAATCTAGATAGTGTAGTTCAGTTTTTTGAAGCATGGTACTGTACCTATATTTTGGTGAATATGTTAGTGCTACCACACATCTTATGTAGAGTGTGGGAGATGGCAGTCGATGTGGCGTTATGGAAGTGTCATAGTTCCCCTGGTAGTCCGACACAGGTGGAACAGGCCCATCGTTGTAACGCCTCAAACCCTTAAACTCGAGTTTGGCGTGTTATACCAGATAAAATCCCGATAATCCATAATTCAAAAAATACGCAGTAGAAAATATAAACATAATCTCTATATAACATAATACCAGAGTTTACTAATTCTAACTAAAATCCATAATAAATCATCCATCACCTGTGTTTCCATAAATCTACATAACTCTCAAAACATTTTAATATTTTCACAATCATTCCTTACTCAACAACCTTAAAACATAAAGACATAAAACATAAATATTTACATTCCCCAAAATTAACATAGTAATATACCCTTTTCTTTTTCTATTTCCCAATAACGCTATAAAAACCTCGAGCTCTCAAAGCTCGATCTCGAGGAAATCCTCATAAAACATAAATATTTACATTCCCCAAAATTAACATAGTAATATACCCTTTTCTTTTTCTATTTCCCAATAACGCTATAAAAACCTCGAGCTCTCAAAGCTCGATCTCGAGGAAATCCTAAACAAGAAACATTCATATTCGGGTGAGACACATCTCAGTAAGGGAAGAAACTATATATTAAACACAGAGTGTGGCTACCATGAAGTTATACATATCATTTTAATAATATATGCAAATCATTAACATAATACTGAAACCATTCTCTGAACCTAATCAATCACATGTAAAAGATTTAACCCACGAGATTGCCCAAGGATAGGGGTGATTACCAGCCCATACGAGTAGCACCCCTATCCTCTGATACTTAGGTAACCCTAAGGTCACAATTAAAACATACCAGAGCACTCACCTTACTCAGTAAGCCCTCAAGTGTAAGATTAATCTCGTACTCACACAGTTCAATAATAGTTTATCAGCAAAGGCCCTAAGGATAGGGAAATCTACCTGCCTATACAAGTAGGTTCCCTCTGCCCTAGTACGTTATGCGGCTACTGCCACATCTGTAGCTACTAGTGTACTTACCTTGCTCGGGAAGCCCTCAGGCGAAAGGTACACCTTGCCCAATCGTAACATGTTCTACGTACATGCATACTTCTAATATCATAATACATCATTCCTTTCTGTTATTATTCTATCATACACATCAGTTTATGTTCATTGCTTAAGCATTGTATTACATTTCACTTTAAGTAACTCTTTCCCATTTACATCATTCACATTTGTCATTTCATTCCATGGTCATTCCATTGTCATTTTATTGCATAACGTTTTCATTTCATTCCTTCATACTGCAGTTGGTCTTTAGCCATCATTAGCTAGTCCACATAAAAATGCGCTAGAATCTGTTAACACAGTTCCTTTTAGCTGTCATCAGTTAGTCCACATAGAAATGAGCTAGATCTACTAACATGGCTATCTTTCAGCTGTCTTACATTTACATGGTTGCATTTAACATACATAGGCAACATTGTCCATATCACATTTTATTCATAATGTCTTACTTGCTTAGCCTGCATCTCATACATTTAACATATATTTGTACAAAATCTCATGTCACACAATTTAATAGTAAAAATTCATACATAATCCTATAAAATAGGTCAACCCACATTTAATATTTATATGCTAAAAGTACATTTCCATTTCTTACATAATTATCCAGCAAATTACTTCCACTTTCTTCAGTTCATTTCCACAAATACATAACTGAATAAGTGGTCCTAGGCTCAGAAATCATAGTTTTACATGGTTGGCATTTTAATAATTCACAGCAATGCCTACATATAATATAACATAAATTTTTACCTTTAATTTCATAAAATCTAATTTAATGTATAATTTTCCCTTACCTGAATTCTCAAACTACACCGACAGGAATCCCACACAGACGCCTGTGACACTCACCCGGACCCTGATTCAAAAACCCTAGTTCCATTAAATTATTCCTAAATAAAATAATATTTAAATATTTCCTAGGGCTATAATTTCCAAATAAGTAATAATACCCGGAAATATAACCAATTTGCCAAAATTTTCAAATCCTACTCTCGCTTTGGAGTGGGACCTAGAAAATCCTAATTAGAACTTTACTTATGTCAAAATGATGACAATCACGACTACGACCACATGGTAGTACCCGATTGTCGATTTAACAGCATATTTAAAGAGAAATTGAAAAAATGGGGAAAAGTTACCTTTCCCTAGGAGTAGTGCCTAAACCATTCCCACGACAAATCTGCTCCAGTAGAAATGTCGGCAGTGGAACCAGAAATCCAACGGAGCCTTCCGTTTCCCAATCCGCCACGAATCTGTCCAGAAATTAAGAGAAAGAGAGAAGGAGACGGAGAGAGTGAGGAACGCAGGAGAATTTTAGACGGGGGGGGGGGGCATGAACTCTCTGTTTTTTTTTTAGGATCAAGTCATCTCTTGAAGCTTAGAAGCTTCAGGAGGGTTATTATATATATATATATACATTATAATAATATATTATATTATATTAATATATATTAATATGTTATGTTATGTAATTTAATTAATGATTAACATTACTTAATTAATTACTAAATTTAATTAATTATTTAATTCAATTTAAATTAATTTTAAATTTTATTTATTTATTTATTTATTTATTTATTTATTATTTATTTTTATTTTTTTTGGATCACCAAATTCTTCCCTCCTTAAAAAATTTCGTCCTCAAAATTTGTTACCCGATCTTTATATACTTTAAATCGAATACACACCCAAGTTCTCCATATAAGGACCAGTCTCACAGCTCAAAAACAAAATCGTCTAAGGTTTACCGTAGCTTTTCTGAGGCCGTTGACTGCTTCAGAAAAATCATAGGAAATCGTCGATGTATTTCCACCTCTAAACTACAAAACAAAATCCTATACTTCCCTACACCAAACCTACTTCTCAACACCTAAACTGACCTATCCATTTAGCATCCTTATCCTAATTGTTTCCTATACTCTGGTATGAATCATCTCTAACCTAATACTCTAACATTTCCATATCCAGGCGATGTGATTAATCACACTTTCGGCTGTACATGGCTCTGATGCCATAATGTAATGCCCTGAACCCTTAAACCCGAGTCTAGCGCGTTATACCTCATAAAATCTCGATAATCCATAATTCATAATATACGCAGCGGAAAACATAAACATAATCTCCATATAACATAATACCAGAGTTTACTAATTCTAACTATAATCCATAATAAATCATCCATCACTTGCGTTTCCATAAATCTACATAACTCCCAAAACATTTCAGTATTTTGACAATCATTCCTTACTCAACAGCCTTAAAACATAAAGACATAAAACATAAATATTTACATTCCCCAAAATTAACATAGTAATATACCCTTTTCTTTTTCTATTTCCCAATAACACTATAAAAACCTCGAGCTCTCAAAGCTCGATCTCGAGGAAATCCTGAAAAACAAACATTCATATTCAGGTGAGACACATCTCAGTAAGGGAATAAACAATATATTAAACACAGCGTGTGGCTACCATAAGGTTATACATATCATTTTAATAATATTTACAAATCATCAACATAATACAGAAACTATTCTTTGAACCTAATCAATCACATGTAAAAGATTTAACCCACGAGATTACCCAAGAATAGGGGTGATTATCAACCCATACAAGTAGTACCCCTATCCTCTGATACTTAGGTAACTCTAAGGTCACAATTAAAACATACCAGAGCACTCACCTTACTCAGTAAGCCCTCAAGTGTAAGATTAATCTTGTACTCACACAGTTCAACAATAGTTTACTGGCAAAGGCCCTAAGGATAGGGAAATCTATCCACCCATACAAGTAGGTTCCCTTTGCTTTAATACGTTATGTGGCTACTACCACATCTCTAGCTACTAGTGTACTCACCTTGCTCAGCAAGCCCTTAGGCGAAAGGTACGCCTCGCCCAATGGTAATATGTTCTACGTGTATACATACTTCTAATATCATAATACATCATTCCTTTCTATCATTATTCAATCATACACATCTGTTCATGTTCATAGCTTAAGCATTGTATTCTATTTAACTTTAAGTGACTCTTTCCCATTTACATCGTTCACATTTGTCATTTCATTCCTTGGTCATTCCATTGACATTTCAATGCATAACATTTTCATTTCATTCCTTCGTACTATAACTGATCTTTAGCCATCATCAGTTAGTCCACATAGAAATGCGCTAGAATCTGCTAACACAACTCCTTTTAGCTGTCATCGGTTAGTCCACATAGAAATGAGCTAGATCTACTAACATGGCTGCCTTTTAGTTGTCTTACATTTACATGGTTGCATTTAGCATACACGGGTAACATTGTCCAAATCACATTTTATTCATAATGTCATACTTACTTAGCCTACATCTCATACATTTAACATATATTTCCACAAAATCTCGTGCCACACAGTTTAACTGTAAAAATTCATACATATTCCTGTAAAATAGGTCAACCCACATTTAACATTTATATGCTGAAAATGCATTTCCATTTCTTACATAATTATCCAGAAAATTCCTTCCACTTTCTTCAGTTCATTTCCACAAATACATAACTAAATAAGTGGTCATAGGCTTAGAAATCATAGTTTTACATGGTTGGCTTTTTAATAATTCATACCAATACCTACATATAATATAACATAAATTATTACTGTTGACTCTATGAGTCCAATCCAGTTTTGATAATGACAAATCACTTGGTATTTGATATGTGCATTAAGTTTGTGAACAGGAACCATATTAAGCATGCATGGAAAGATAACGAGTCATGGAAGTCATAAAGTAAAGCTAACACATCTTGGCAAGATCCATGGAACTCAAAGAGTATGAGAATCAAGATGCAAGCACAATGTTCAAGAACATCTTGGGAATGGTTATTTAGAACTTATGTACTTACATTTTCATTTGATTTAATTTGAAGAACAACGTAACTTAGAATGATTTTAGGATTCATGCATTTCATGTACATCATTAGGGTACTTTCATGGACTTAGAAATACTTTTAAAATCATGGAAAATATGTTTTATAAAAGACCCAAGAAAAAGAGCAAAGAAGATTTTTTAAATTAGAAAAAGAAAATTGAGAAAAAGGGGACTTCAGTAGCCTGAACTCACCCTCGGTAGCCGGAAGATGTTCTTCAGGAGCCTGAAGAATTAATGGGAAAACACAGCAAGTTGGCTGAGGCACCTCGGTCGCCTGACTCTGGAACCTCAGACGCCCGAACCACTTCAGGAGCCTGACCCTATCTTTAGGCGCCTGACCCTGCATTCCAAGTTAAATTTTCAAAGGGTTAAGGAACTTCGGTCGCCTAGGCTTTCACCCTTAGGCACTTGAACATGCGAGAAACTTAAAATTGTGATTTTTATTAAACAAACTTGCCAGCAATTTTTTTGATCCAATGGTTGAGATCAATCCTAAGGGTAAGACACTATATACACTGAATATCTAAACCCGAGAACGAAGAAAAGACACTTAAGAAAGAGAAGAACACATCTTGTTGAAAGAACATTGAAAACTTGCTCCTATTGCTATACGATTGCCTACACTTCAATCTCTAACCATCAAGCTTGGGCAAATCAACTCAGAATCTCAAAGGGAACTTGTTTACTCATCTGAATTCTCATTCTAGTATTGAGGTTTGATCATTCAAGTCATTATCTTTAAGAAATTCTCATCTCATTACTCGTTCTTGATTATCTTTAAAAAAGTTTGATCTTGTGTGTGTTCATACATATAAAAAATTGTTTTTGAAAAGATCATTACTTAAGAAAGTTGTTTAGCTCTTAATTGATTGTTTTTAATTCAAGAGTATATATATATATAGTTTTCATAGAGCATATTATTGAAAAATCTATTTTTGATTAGGTATTAAAGGGTTGATCTTGAAATTGGTTATACATATACATATTTATTTTAAACAAGATCGTTACTTGATTAAGGTTGTGTTATTGATTTAATGGTTTGATTCAAGTGTGCATTCAGTTATAGGATTCATATTTTATATATATTAAAACACTTGAGAATATATCCTTGGTATTCATAAATACCTATTTTATTAAGGGATATCTTGTTTGGAAAATCTTATACTAAGGATTTTGTTCTTTGAATTACATATCATATACATTTACATATTACAAAGATTGAGTTGTGATTAAATATTTGATAGAAAGCTTTTTGATATAGATTCATAAAATATTCAAGATAAGGCTTTTATCAAATTCACATTAGATATATGTGTGCATCTTTACAAAGTGAACTAAAACCCTAGTATACTCCAAAGCATTTTAAATATATCATTACGTGGGAGTTTTGGTTAAAGAGGGTTTGTGTGTTGAAGCATATCATACATAAAACGATTGTATCATTTTCATACATTCATGAGCTTCAAGTTTAATCATATGTTAATGTGTTAGGAATTTGATTTGTACTCACACGCTTTTGTTAGAAGCATTTTTAAGTGTTATTTTTCAGATTCTATTGTATACACGGTTCGGTGTGTGAACTGGTGTGTGAGGAGAGAGATGTATCTCTTGTAAGCAGCGGAGTAGGAGGGAGTTGTGCCTCTTATAAGCAGCGGATTGTAAGGGAAGCTACGTCCCAATTTAAGGAGCAGGGATTTAGTGAAATCCTTGAGTGGTTGCTTAAGGCGAGGACGTAGGCCAAGTCGGCTGAACTTCATAAAACCGTGTTTGTCTTCTCTCTTCCCTTTACTCTTTATTTTTAGCACTGCATTTAAATTGTGTATATTGTATGTATAGGTTGGATAGCCTTACACATAAGTGATTGAGTAACAAGAATTCATTGGTAAATATATAAGAAGAGTTTAAGTGGTGAATAAGTGTCAAAGAATTTTTAAATACCCAATTCACCCCCCCTCTTGGGATTACACCTGATCCAACAATTACCTTTAATTTCATAAAATCTAATTTAATATGTAATTTCCCCTTACCTGAATTCTCAAACTACATTGACAGGAATCCCACACAGACACCCGCGGTGCTCACCCGGACCCTGATTCAAAAACCCTAGTTCCATTAAATTATTCCTAAATAAAATACTATTTAAATATTTCCTTGGGTCATAATTTCTAAATAAGTAATAATACCTGCAAATATAACCAATTTGCCAAATTTTCCAAATCTCACTCTCACTTTGAAGTGGGGTCTAGAAAATCCCAATTGGAACTTTACTTATGTCAAAATTATGACAATCGCGACTAGGACCACATGGTGGTACCTGATCATCGATTTAACATCATATTTAAAGAGAAATTGGAAAAATGGGAAAAAATTACCTTTTCCTAGGAGTAGTGCCTCCCATGACAAATCTACTCCAGTAGAAATGTCGGCAATGGAATCAGGAATCTAATGGCACCTTCCGTTTCCCGATCTACCACAAATCTGTCGAGAAATTGAGAGAAAGTGAGAAGGAGACGGAGAGAGTGAGGAATGCAAGTGAATTTTAGGGGGGAAAGCGTGAACTCTCTGTTTTTTTTTTTTTTTTTTAGGATCAAGTCATCTCTTGAAGCTTAGAAGCTTCAAGAGGGTTATTTATACATATATAATATTATAATATATTATATTATATTATATTAATATATATTAATATGTTATGTTATGTAATTTAATTAATGATTAACATTACTTAATTAATTACTTAATTTAATTAATTATTTAATTCAATTTAACTTAATTTTAGATTTTATTTTATTTTTTATTGATTGATTTATTGATTTATTTATTTATTTATTATTTATTTTTTTGGATCACCACAATCGTACTTACACATACCTATGTTTGACTTAGCATGGTCGACCAGTCATTGTTAGGTCCCATCTTCGAGGCTTACAACCCTGTCATGTGGGAGGGGGGGTAAGACATGACAGTAGTTAACCAACTATCTATCCTGGGTGATAATTCAAGTATGATATGATTATAAAAGATGATTTCTCAGTACAAAAATTTAATATGATATGCTATGTTATGATAAATCATGTTTTATTCAGATATGATACAAATGTTATGCCAGTTATGAATTATGTACTATTTATTAGTATATCATGAAAAATACTCATGTTGTCACACACTGATGTTAGTTTATCTCCCTTACTGAGAGGTGTCTCACCTCAACATTACAAATATTTCAAGAAATCTAGGTAGCACGGCGGATAAAGCCCCGCAGTAGTAGAAGTGGACTGAGCTACCCTATTAGTAGGGTATGTGGATAAGCTAGGGTTAGATGGATTTTTAAGTTGAGACCCTAGAAGTACTTTTGGTCTTTTTGTGGATGATTGTATGTATATGTAAATGACAGATTCAGTAGAACTCTGGTATGGTTTCTAGTGTTTATGGCATGTATATGATTTTATGTTTCCCACTACTTAGGTATCAAAGTTGTATGACAGGTATATCCTTGGTACCCATGGGTCCAGGTTGATTATGACTATAACAACTTAGTAGGATTATTACTTATGTTATTATAATAAAAACATATATGGTAAATTAGGCAGGTCGTTACATAATGTCTCTAAATTTTCAGCTTATAAACCACCGCTGCTAACTCTAGATCATGGGTAGGGTAATTCTTCTCATATTCTTTCACCTGTCGAGAGGCATACGCTACAACTATCCCCTGCTGCATCAGAACACATCCGAGCCCTTTAATTGATGCATCACTGTAAATTACGAAACCCTCTTCTCTTGAAGGAATCATCAACACTAGTGCAGTGATGAGCTGTTGCTTTAACTCCTAAAAGCTCCGTTCACATTCATCGATCTTCTCGAGTTTCACACCTTTCCTATTCAATCTCGTCAAAGGACTTGACAATTTAGAGAATCCCATAACAAATCTACGGTAGTACCCAGCCAAACCTAAGAAAATTCTGATTTCCTGCACATTCTTTGATCGTACCTAGTCCACCACCGCCTCAATCTTGCTCAAATCCACCAAAATACCACCCCTGGATATCATATGTCCAAGGATGGTGACTTTCTTCAGCCAGAACTCACACTTCTTGAATTTTTGCATGCAATCTTCTTTCTCTTAGCACCTGAAGCACTATCCACAGATGTTCCTCGTGCTCCTCTGGGCTCTTTGAATACACCAGTATGTCGTCAATGAACACTACCATGAACTGATCTAAATACTGGTGGAAGACCTAGTTCATCAAATCCATAAATACTGCAGGGGCATTTGTTAGTCCAAACGGCATAACTAAGAATTCATAGTGGCCATACCAACTCTTGAATGCTGTCTTTAGAATATCCTCTACTCTGACCTTTACCTGATGGTACCCAAACCGTAAGTCTATCTTCGAGAAAGTTTGTATCCCCTGTAGCTAGTTAAATAAATCATCGATGTAGGGAAGCGGGTATTTATTCTTGATAGTCTCTTTATTTATTTCTCTATAGTAGATGCACATTCTCACCCACCCATCCTTCTTCCTCACAAACAATACCAGTGCTCACCAGGGCAACACGCTTGGCCAAATAAACCCCTTATCTAACAGTTCCTGCAAGTGTTCCTTACATAATTTTAGCTCTGCCGGTGCAATTCTGTACAGTGCTTTAGAAATCTGCACTGTCCCCAAAACTAGTTCAATAACAAACTCTACCTCATGATCAAGAGGTAGTCCTAGAAAATCCTCAAGGAAAATATCAAGAAAACCTCAAATCCCCTTCTAATACTTCCTTCACAGAAGCCAAATATCCTTGGCAATCTTCTAATAACAACCTCCTCGCCTGAATGACGGATAACAACTGTGGTGAGGTACATACACATGACCCCACAAATATGTACTCCTACCCTTTTGGAAGTCTGAACACTACCTCTCTCTGATGGCAGTCAATACTGGCATAGTGGGCAGCTAGCCAGTCCATCCTCAAAATTACCTCAAACCCATGCATCTCTAAAACCACCAAATTAACTGGTAAAGACCTCCCCTAAATATAGACTGGACATTTCCTGAGTACCTTCCTACACAACACTACTACCCCAGTCGGTGTAGAAACAGACAGACTAATGTCTAATTGCTGAGTTTCTATCCCACAAAATTTAATAAATTCCTGGGTGATTAAAAAATGAGTTGCCCCTGAATCAAACAAGGTAGTAGCTTTATACGACAATATTGAAACAGTACCTGTCATGACCTCTCCTACCGTCTCAGCATCTCTTGGTGTTAACACATAGACTCGTGCTGGGGCGGTATTCCTTTGATGTTCGCCTCAAGGTGCCTGGTGACTTCCTCAGTATGGTATAGGAGCAGGTATATTCATTGGCAGTGCTCGGTAATCCCTTGTCATATGACCAGGCTAATGGCATCGGTAACATACCATCTCATTGACCCGATACTCACCCTGGTGTATTTTGTAGCATATAGAACAGAGAGGGGGCATCGGTCTGTCCTATACCACTCAATCTTCCATCCCCTATCTCTGACCTCCTCTATTATCCTGCCTCCTCTACGGCCCCCGGCTGAACCCTACCTGAAGATCTGGAGGTGTGGGCCTCTTTCTCCAAATCTATGCCACAACGCCTCTCTATAGGCCACTCTTAATCACTGCAACTTTATCCACTATCTCTGAAAAATTCTGGGCCCAGAAGCCTACACCCTACTCAAACAAACTTTGTCTCAAACCCTCCTCGAATTTCCTTGCCTTATTTTCTTCATCAGGCACCAAGTACGGGGCAAACCGGGAAAGCTCGATAAATCTAGCTGCATACGGCTATACAGTCATTTGCCCCTGTGTCAAGTGCAAAAAAATCCACTGCCTTCGCACTTCTAACAGTAGCGGGGAAGTACCACTCAAAAAATATCTCCCTAAAGTGGCTCCACGTCATCACTATAGGCTCAGATGTCTGCTCCTCTAACAGTCTCGCTGATCTCCACCAGCGTTTTGCCTCTCCTGTCAACTTAAATGCAGCAAAGGACACTTTCTTCTCCTCGGTACAAGAAAGCACTGCCAACATATCCTCCATATCCTGGACCCAATTCTCAGCCACTAATGGGTCGGCCCCTCCAGTGAACGATGGGGGCTTTATACGTGTGAACTGCTCAATAGTGCAGTTCCACTCCCCTAAACTCCTAGCCATCTTTGCTATGACGCCCTGGTTTTTCATACCATTTTTTTCGTAAAAATAAATACATATAATCACATATCGGCCACTGCAATCTTTGATACCACAATACATAACCCAACCTAAAAATAGGTACCGGATACATAGTCATTCTTATATACATAAACCTAACAGCGTAAGTCATTTCATATATATATACCACAGTGAATACGCATACCAGAGTACTACCATCCGTATATACAACTCTAAGGGAATTAAACCTCCCTAACTCAAAATACTCACCTTGACCACTCAGGGTATCAACTCCCCTCTATCTCGGAGCTCTAACACCAGGTCTATCTCGGTTTTCGGTAATATTTAAATGATTGGGTGAGACACATATCAGTAATACAGAATAAATTATCTACAGTGTGTGGCAGTATGAGTTTCATTACATCATAATATATAAACATATCAGTGATAGTATCTTCTAAGAAAATATACCATTTCCACATTTACAATCATATAAATATACAACACAAGCTTTCATAAGTTTTTAATTCATTTCCAAATCTGATCATACACAACCCATGTTTACCAGTGAAGTTCCTGAAAATAGGGAAGCTTACCCGCCCATACAAGCTGCTTCCCTCTACCTTGATATCTTTTGTATTCTTACCCGAATAATTCGGGTTAGACAACAACTAATACTTATCAAGGCACTCACCTTACTAAGTAAGCCCTCAAGTGGAGTGTCTTACCTCACTTTAATTAATTATATAATAACTCACACTATTCCTATAAGAACCCAACCCGTGAGATATGGAATAAATAAATAAGAAAAGGGTAAAACAGTAATTTGAGCAGGCTTCATCGACAAAGCCAGAGTTTCGTCAACGAAGGCCCTTCTGTTGTTCAGCGACGAAATGCAGACACTCATCAAAGAGGAGAAGCTGAGAGGTTTTGGGAAATCAAGAAATCTCAGACTCGTCGACGAGACCACCACTACGTTGACGAACTTCTTTGTTGGCTCGTCGATGAAGACGCCGCCTTGTCGACGAGGTTAGCCAAGTCAAAGGCTCTATAAATATCCTATTCCATTGCTTCTTTGCTAAGAAATCCAAAACTCTCTCCCTCTCTCTCTAGAACTAGCGTGAACACTCTCTCTCTCTAGATTTCTTCATCGTTTGTTATTAGAATCAAAAATCTGAAATTACCACGAGGATCAGAGAAGAATTCTCTTCATGATTTGTGGAACAGATCTTTGTTTCGAGGATTTCTGGGTTTTGACCCAAAATCATGGTAAGGCTCGATTTTCATTTATGTTTCGGTAGATCTATAGAGAATGGAATTGTAAGTGTATATTGTACTGTGATTTATAGGTTTTGGGAACTCAGTTCACTATTTAGGAGCCATAGAGTTCGTGTTTTGGTTTTCGGGTTAAGGTAAGGGGTTTCTGTTTATATCAGTTATTTTTGAAATTGGAATCAGTGAAACTGTTATTTACAATTATATATATGATTTGGCTACTTATTTGGGAAAATATGATGGGTAAAATTATAGGTTTTTCAAGTTACGGTTTTGGGAAAAGGGGGGTTTGCGTTGCATCTCTAGTTTCGTAGGAAAACCGTATATATATTGTTGAGTGTATTGTATGGAGATGGCCGCATGTTGACTTGTTTTAAACTGTATTCTTGAAATCGTAATTATGTATTTACCAAATAAGTGTGGAATGAATTATTTTATTGAAAATGTTTCAAGTTTGCGAAAGGCCAAACCGGTTGTGTACCGTAGGCTATGGTTTGTTGAAATGAGTTATAGGGATGTGAGTTCCCAAAATGTTCCAAGTTTTGTGAAAATGCCGAGTCGAAACAAGGTCGAACATTGATCATAATAGAATCACGCCGACTTACCCCCCGAAGGCTTAGATGTGGAGATGAGTCGGTATAATACCGTAGGCGGAAGGTGTGAAATAGGACTTTCTATACAGGTTGATCACCGAAG
Organism: Malania oleifera; assembly: GCF_029873635.1. Lineage (NCBI taxonomy): Eukaryota > Viridiplantae > Streptophyta > Magnoliopsida > Santalales > Ximeniaceae > Malania > Malania oleifera. The sequence goes on from NC_080424.1 coordinate 83,606,737, forward strand.
GGTGTGGGTTCACCAAATATCGTACCAGCAACCTATGGGAGCCTGGGGCTACACCATATGTCGGGGACACCGTGTAATGCGAACCAGCTTCATTGCGAGAAAGTGTGACGACACTTGATATGGATCATGTGTTTGTGAGATATACTAGAACTATATTGTGATTATACTATAACTGCATTGAGAAAATACTGGAATTGTGTTATGTTTTATGTCAAAATAAGACTCATATGCCACACACTCATATAACATGATTCTTCCATATTGAGAGGTGTCTCACCCCCTATCGTACGTACATGTTTTCAGGTCCCTCGAGTAGCCGGAACTAGCATCCTAGTGTTAGGAGTGTAGTTTTCGGTTTAGCTATGTTTAGTACTAGCGTAAGTTCTGGATTATGGTTGGGTTGTCGTGCTGGGTTTTGTAGACACTCGGAGCATTATTTTGTATTATGGGACCTGGATGTTAGGTTTGTATAGAATCTGGTATGGAATGGCATGTTATTATATTTTGACTATTTTACATCACGTAAACTGTGTTTGTGAATGTGATTAGGGTACACGGGAACCCAACGGGGTCGCACCCTTACATTGTATAGTATCATGTGTGTTTTGAATGATACAAGGACAGGTTAGGGTACTAAATCACCCCTGGGGCCCATTTTTGGGTTTGGGGCGTGACAGCTTGGTATAAAAGCTAACCAGGTTGCTGGATTTTGTAGACTTGGTTAGGCGTAGCAATGTGTACATACCAAAGTATAGGACGTAGGAAATGGGAAGAATAGGTCGAGGGTTGTTTTGTTGCTAGACAGGGACTCATTGGCGATGTTTTGTGTTTTTCCTAGAATGACGATTCCTGTAAAACCACAGCAAACCATTGATGGTTTCGTGTGGTGTGATAGGACATACCTGGATTGTGAGTTGGTAGTTAACATGATTAGATGTCACTGATTGTGTAAATTGTATATGACGTAGGAATTCTAACCGATTCCTATTCTATTTTTCAGAATGGAGCCCAAGGATAACAACTTGGATAGTGGCTCCGAGGGGACTGCGAGCGATGAGTCTTCTCTAGTGCCGAGAGGGCTGACGAGGCAGGTTATGTGGGAGATCGAATGAAGTGTTAAGAGACGTGAACATTCTCATACTGATGCAGGGTGTACCATCAAGAGGTTCACACGTATGCACCCTCTGACATTTTTAGGAGGACCCAATCCGATGATAGTGGAGGACTGGGTTGAGAAGGCCAAAAGGATTCTAGAGGTCCTACACTGCACAGATAAGTAGAGAGTCTTATACACTACCTTCCAGCTATCTGGAGAGGCTTGGCAATGGTGGACTACGGTGAGTCTGCTGGAGAGGCAGAGAGCTGGTATAATGGAGATGACATGGAGCCACTTCAAGGAAGTGTTCTTTGAGAGATACTTCCCAGCCTCCACACACAATGCTAAGGCGGATGAGTTCTCTGCTCTGACATAGGGAGATATGACGGTGTAGGGGTATGCTGTTCGGTATATAGAGTTATCTCATTTCTCATCGTGCTTGATCTCGAATGAGTACGAGAAGACTCAGAGGTTCAAGAAGGGCCTCAGGAAGGACATCCATAGATTAGTGGGTATGCTTCAGATCCGTGAGTTTTTGTTTTTGGTGGATAAGGCCACTGTGATCGAGACCGGCATCCGGGAGGTTAAGGTGGATTAGGAACCAAAGAAGAGGCCAGCGCCTTCTGGTTCTCATTCTGGTTCTTGCTAGGGTAAATGGAAGAAGAGAAACTATGGTGTGGGAAGTCGCTAGAGTTCAAAGTGGCAGGTTTACAGGGGGACTAATATCGGGAGCGTTGTGTCAGGTGCCACAGACAGCATGATAGTGAATGCCAGCTGTTTGGGGTAACTGCTGCAACTGTGGCCAAAGAGGGGTTCGCCCTCTTAAAGTCAAAATCGTGGTAGTAATCAGGTATTTTGGGGAACTTATCAGGCGAACACAGTTTTGGAAAGGGTATACTCACTTACTCCAGCAGATGCTGAGCATGTTGGGAATGTGGTGACAGGTACTATGATATTGCTTTCAAATCGAGCTGTGGTTTTATTTGATTCGGGTGTGATCCACTCCTTTATATCTACTAATTTTGTAAAACTGTGTGGGGTTGAGACCCAAGTCATGAATAAAGAGTTGTCTGTAGTTACACCATCTAGGAGTGTATTGTCTTGTAGAAGGATGTTATAAAACTGCCTAGTGGTAATTTAGGGAAGGTTGCTACCGGCGAATCTTGTGGTATACAACATGTCTAGGTTCGATGTCATACTGCGAATGGATTGGTTATCCTCTAGTTATGCTGTGATTGACTGTCGTGGAAAGGCAGTAGTGTTCAACGCCACAGATTCTATTGGCATTACAGGCGAGAAGGTTACTTTTGGATGGATGTCAGGGGTACCTAGCTTGCATGAAGGAACCACCACGGGATGAGTTAAAGTTCGAGGATATTTGAGTGGTTAATGAGTTCCCGAATATGTTTCTAGAAGACTTACCCAGTTTGCCTCTGGATTGTGAGGTGGAGTTTGCGATAGAGTTGCTACTTGGCAAGGCACCAATCTCTAAAGCTTTATACTAGATAGCTCCAACAGAACTCCAAGAGTTGAAGGAACAATTGCAGGAATTACTGGACAAGGGCTTTATCCAACCTAGTGTTTCACTCTAGGGAGCTCTAGTTTTGTTCGTGAAAAAGAAGGATGGGTTGATGCGCATGTGCATTGATTACTATGAGATCAACAAGGTGACTATGAAGAATCATTATTTGTTGCCTCATATCGATGATCTCTTTGACCAGCTACAGGGGACATGGGTCTTTTCGAAGATTGACCTACGGTCAGGGTATCATCAAGTGAGGGTTAGATCTAAAGATGTTGCAAAGATTGCTTTGTGAACCAGATGCGGCCACTACAAGTTCTTAGTCATGCCTTTTGGGTTGATGAATGCTCTAGCAGTGTTCATGGATATGATGAACAGGGTTTTCCATGAGTGACTGGATCAGTTTGTAGTGGTGTTTATTGATGACATTTTGGTATACTCGAGGAATCCAGAAGAGCATGAAAACCATCTGAGGTTGGTGCTACAGATTCCACAGGAGAGGAAGTTGTATGCCAAGTTGAAAAAATATGGGTTTTGGTTGAATCAGGTCTCATTTTTAGGCCATGTGGTGTCTAAGGGCGGTATCTCAGTTGATCCTAGCAAGATTGAAGTTGTGGTTGACTAGGTGAGACCAAAGAGTGTGCAAAAGGTTCGGAGTTTCCTAGGACTAGCGGGTTATTATCATCGGTTCGTGGAGAGATTCTCTAAGTTGTCTAGGCCTCTGACATGATTGACCAGGAAGAGGTTGAAGTTTGATTGGACCAATGATTGTGAGCAGTGTTTTCAGGAGTTAAAGCACCGACTGATTACTGCTCTGGTCTTGACCATTCCTTCTGGGGATGGCAGTTTTTTGATCTATAGCGACGCGTCTCTAAAGGGTTTGGGATGTGTGTTAGCTTATGCTTCTTAGCAACTCAAGGAATTCGAGAAGAATTATCCTACGCGTGATTTGGAATTGGCTGCAGTAGTTTATGCACTGAAGATCTAGTGACACCACCTGTATGGTGTACAGTGTGAGATTTTCACTGATCACAAGAGCCTCAAGTACTTTTTCACGCAAAAGGAGTTGAACATAAGGCAGAGAAGGTGGCTTGAGCTGATCAAGGACTACGATTGCACCATCAGTTATCACCCAGGGAAAGCTAACATGATAGCTGATGCGTTGAGTCAGAAGTTAGAGCATGCGACGGTATCTGCAATTGTAGCTCAACATCATATCAGACGAGAACTAGAAAGCCTTGGTATAGAATTGGTGACCGGTGATCATCAGGCTTTCATTGCTAGTTTGGTGATCTAGCCGACTTTGTTTAAACGTATTAAAGTCGCGCAGGCTAGTGATGCGGAGTTAGTTGAAACTGTGGTGAAAGTGCAGCAAGGGTTGGCTGCGGATTTTAACATTGAGGTTTGGAACCAAGCTATGTGTTCCAAATGATAATGAGATCAAAAGAACGATTATGGAAGAAGCACATCGTTCTTTGTATACGATACATCCTCGTAGTATGAAGATGTATCGGGATTTGGGTGAGACCTTCTCATGGAGTGGTATAAAAAGGGAGATTGCTCAGTTCATGAAGCAGTGTCTGACGTGTTAGTAAGTGAAAGCTGAACATCAGAGGCCAGCGGGGCTGTTACAACCCTTAGCTATTTCGGAGTGGAAATGGGAGCATATTTCCATGGACTTCGTTACCGGATTGCCGCCAACACTTCACGGGCAGAATGTCATTTGGGTAATCGTGGACAGGTTGACGAAATCTACTCACTTTATACCAATGAAGGTTAGCTACCCTTTGAGTAGGCTAGCAGAATTGACGTGCATGAGATAGTTAGAATGCACGAGGTACCAGTGTCCATTGTGTCAGATCAAGACTCAAGGTTTACCTCTCGTTTCTGGAAGAGCTTGTAGGAAGCACTAGGGACAAAGTTTACTTTCAGTACAATGTTCCACCCCCAGACTGATAGACAGTTAGAGAGAACAATACAGATCTTGGAGGATATGATAAGGGCGTGTGTTTTAGACTTTAGTGGTGGTTGGATGCAGTTTATGCCACTAGTAGAGTTTGCCTATAACATTAGCTTCCAGGCTAGTATTGGGATGACACCGTTCGAGGCTCTGTATGGTCAGAGGTGTCGGTCTCCTTTGTATTGGGATGAGGTGGGTGAACGTCAGGTGTTAGGACCTGAACTTGTGTAGTAGGCATCTGAGAAGCTTGGTTTGATCCAGGATAGGATTAAATCGGCTCAGAGTTAGAAGAAGAGTTACGCGGATGTTCATCGCCATAAGTTGGAATTCGAGGTGGGGGTAAGATATTCCTGAGAATCGCTTTGATGAAAGGGGTGATGAGATTCAGAAAGAAGGGCAAACTGAGCCCAAGGTATATCGGACCATTCGAGGTTCTTGAGCAAGTGGGTCCAGTAACCTGCAGGATTGCACTACCCCCAACGCTCTTGAGGATCCATGATGTGTTTCACGTATCCATGTTGAGGAGGTACATGTCGGATCCAACACATGTTATTAGTTATGAGAACTTGGAAATTGGGGATGCTTTAGCATACGAGGAAGTACCCGTTCAAGTTATGGACCATAAAGTTCAGAAGGTACGTACCAAGGACATACCGTTAGTGAAGGTATTGTGGCGAAATCACGAGGTTGAAGAAGCTTCTTGGGAATTGGAAGCGGAGATACGCCGGAAGTATCCACAGTTGTTCTGAGTTGTGGTTTTAATTGTAGAATTAGTGAGTATGTGTGTATTACCCTACTATTGTATTGTGATAGGTGGTTAGTCGTTGGAAGTGTGTATTATGGTGAACTCCTGAGATGACTTATGTATGTAACCACGGTATTCCTCCGCCATTAAGTGAGGGTATGTATGAATTGTGACGGGGCTACGTTGTAGTAGCCGTCGGCTCTTCCTGGAGTCGAGTATGTGTACATGGTTGTGTGGATGAGTTTGTAAATGAGAGATTACAAATTTCGATGACAAAATTTTTGTAAACAGAGGAGGTTGTAAGAACCCGACCGGTGAGATATGGAACAAATAAATAAGAAAAGGGTAAAATAGTAATTTGAGCAGGCTTCATCAATGAAGCTAGAGTTTCGTCGACGAAGGCCCTTCTGTTGTTCGATGACGAAATACAGAGGCTCGTCGACAAGGAGAAGCCGAGAGGTTTTGGGAAATGTTGAAATCTCAGGCTCATCGACGAGACCACCACTACGCCAACGAACTTCCTTGCTAGCTCATCATCGAAGATGCCACCTCGTCGATGAGGTTGGCTGAGTCAAAGGCTCTACAAATATCCTATTCCATTGCTTCTTGGCTAAGAAAGCCAAGACTCTCTCCCTCTCTCTATAGAACAAGCGTTAACACTCTCTCTCTCCAGATTTCCTCGCCGTTCATTGTTAGAATCGATGATCCAACGTTACTACGAGGATCAGGGAAGGATGTTAGAATTGGTGTATTCCCAAGAGGGGGGGTGAATTGGAATTTTAAACTTTTCTCCTAGGTTGAACTAGATGTTAGTTGAATATTACAACCTAGGGTCTTTCTATCCAATTCCAAATATTCCGATAAATATAATATACAGAAATTTAAATCAAGTGCATCATTCACATAATAATATACACGTGCGGTAAATATAAAGTGCGAAAATATAAACAAACACATAATATGTTATCGGGGTTCGGCCAACTGTGCCTACATCCCCGCCTTTTGCTCGCAAACCCGAGGATACCACTAATTGCTCACTTAAGGGTGGAGCGGCACCGATTACAACCAGGTCAATTAGCACAGGCCTGACCTCAACCTTAACCAGGTCAATTCGCAGGGCTGACCTCAACCTACATGCCTTAACAGGATGGCGCACCTAGCTTTCCTAATCGGGTCTAAGCCAATCCGGAACTATTCCAAGGCTAGTCTCCCTCTTCAGGCCTGTGCCTAGAATACAACAGTTTTGCTCAATAAATAAAACGGTACAGTGATTATGCTTTCAAGCAAAGCATATATGTACCCAAATACGCGCAATTACATACACCACAATATGATTTAATGTATAAGCTCGATGTGGTCCAATATTTCAACTCTCAAAATATTTGCTATCAGTGTAATGAGTACGTGAGAGTGTCAACCAGTATCATATTTGTATCACAATATGTGCTCAATCTAGCAGCTCACACAAAGATATCAAGTCTCAAATATTTCAATCAACAGGAAGTCTCAAGCATGTAAATATCAAATAATATAAATGCTTGGTTTGCAAAAGATATGTAATCTTTGTATTCAGCAAATAATATATGAATGAATGAATATTGCAACAAAGATCACTATCACAAACACAAATATCTTTTCACAAATATATCAATATAAATCACACAAGATATTTGAGTATGTTTTGAAAATGATTTTGCAACCCAAAGACAAATACAAGTTTCCTAAGATATTGCAACACAAATGCAATACTCAAAAGCTTAAGCAAGTCTTCTTAGGGTAGGCTTATTAGAAAAAGCCCCCTAAGAACACTTAGGTTTAACTCTCATAAAAATCGAATCAATCAATCAAGAGTGGGAGAGCAAACCTATTTAGACTAACACTCAATCAACTTGCAGAGGGTTTAATCAGTATGAGAAGGTAAGTATGAGTGTAGGAGGCTCAAAAATAAGTATTATAGGTTTTTGGATTTTCAAAGAATTCTTCCTAATCAAATCTGCTAATCTCTTGCTAATCTTAGCAAATGATGGGCTATATATAGACATTGGAAGAATTATAGCCGTTAGGACATGTAGGGTATTATTTATATTGTTTACGATCATTTTAACCCTAATTAACCCTGTTTAAAAATGTTTAACTGCAGTAAAAATCAGGGCAACCTGAGAGGTCCAGTCAACCAGAACCATTTCGGTCGACCGAAGTTCATATGATTCGGTTGATCAAGACACTTTTGAACTGGAGATTCGGTCAACCGAAAGTGCCTGTCCAAAGGGTGATTTTCCATTTCTCTGAGGTTCGGTCGACCAGACCATTTTGAACTGAATGGTTTGGTTGACCAAATAGTTGGGACTTCTCCCAAGGACCCTTGGTCAACCAGGTAGTTGGTGTACAAATTTGGCTCGGTCAACCAGATGGTCAATTTTTTTACCTCGGGAGGTTTCGGTCGACCGGGGGATTTGAACTACACTGGTTCGGTCGACCGGGACCTTTGTCAACTGTTGATCCAGGCCGATTTTGGTTGATCGAGGAAAAATGAACTGCCACAACCGGTCGACCGAAAGTGCATAATGTGTGCATTTCAGTCCTATTTTGAATCACACAGACCCTATTCAAGTGCCTAACATTCATAGGGGCAATGGTGTGTGTCCTAGGGTCATTTATGTCCAATTAAAGACACCGAAAAAGTCTGGGGTACCTAAGGTCTTTCTAAGGTCACTTTCAAGTTTACGGTTTGTTTGAGCTTACATAATAAACCATGCATGTGATGTGTGTGCTTATTACAAACCAAAGACCCTAATTTACTATTACAAACCAATTACACAACTTGATATATATTACAATTGAAAACAAGGATTGGTTTTCAGGCTTTGTTTGCTTTACGTGCATCTTGATCTTGACAATTGAGGTTCTTGCACATAATCTCAAATACCCATTAGATATTATGAGTATTTGTCATAATCAAAACCAGGCGTGACCTATAAGGTCAACAAAGGATTCTCTTTGTGATTTGTGGAATGGATCTAGGTTTCGAGGACTTTCGCGTTTTGACCCAAAATAGAGGTAAGGCTCGGTTTTCATTTCTATTTCAGTAGATCTGTAGAGAATGGAATTGTAAGTATCTATTGTACTGTGATTTATAGGTTTTGGAAACTTGGTTCGCTATTTAGGAGCCATAGAGTTCGTGTTTTGGTTTTCGAGTTAAGGTAAGGGGTTTTTATTTATATCAATTATTTTTTAAATCGGAATCGGTGACACTGTTGTTTACGATTATATGTATGATTAGACTACTTATTTGGGAAAATCTGACGGGTAAAATTACGAGTCTTTTGAGTTACAATTTTTGGGAAAAGGAGGGTTTGGGTTACATCTCTGGTTTCGTAGGAAAACCGTATGTATATTATTGAGTGTATTGTATGGATATGGCCGCACCTTGACTGGTTTTAAACTGTATTCTTGAAATCGTAATAATGTATTTACCAAATAAGTGTGGAATGAATTATTTTATTGAAAATGTTCCAGGTTTGTGAAAGGCTGAATTGGTTGTGTACCGTAGGCTATGGTTTGTTGAAATGAGTTATAGGGATGTGAGTTCCCAAAATGTTCCAGGTTTTGTGAAAATGCTGAGTTGGAATAAGGCCAAACGTTGATGATAATTGAAGCATGCCGGCTTATCTCGAAGGCTTAGATGTGAAGACGGGTCGGTATAATGCCGTAGGCGGAAGGTGTGAAATATCACTTTCTATACCAGTTGATCACTGAAGGGTGTGGTTCACCAGATATACTACTGGCAACCCATGGGAGCCTGGGGCTGCGCCCTATGTTGGGGATGCCATGTAATGCGGACCGACTTCATTGCCAAAGAGTATGACGACACTGAATATGGATCATGTGTTTATGAGATATAGTGGAACTATATTGTGATTATACTGTAGCTGCATTGAGAAAATACTAGAATTGTGTTATGTTTTATGTCAAAATAACACTCATATGCCGCACAGTGATATAACCTGATTCTTCCTTACAGAGAGGTGTCTCACCCCTATCGTACGTACATGTTTTCAAGTCTCTCAAGTAGCCAGAACTAGCGTCCTAACATTAGGAGCGTGGTTGTCGGTTTAGCTGCGTTTAGTACTAGTGTAAGTACTGGATTATGGTCGGATTGTCTGGCTCAGTTTTGTAGACACCCGGGGCTTTGTTTTGTATTATGGGGCCTTGATGTTAGGTTTGTATAGTCTCTAGTATGGAATGAAATGTTATTATAGTTTGACTATTTTACGCTGCATAAACTATGTTGGTGAATGTGATCAGGGTATACGGGAACCCCACAGGGTCGAATCCTTACATTGTATAGTATCATGTCTGTTTTGAATGATACAGGGACAAGTTAGGTTACTATATCACCCTTGGGGCACATGGCCAGGTTCGAGCCGTGACAATTCCATTTCTCATTTCCCGTGACAATTACATCTGTGTTTGTAAATCATGGTTGCCCTGAGGATATTTTACACGCCATGATTCACCCCATGGTCGACTTCTCACTCCACATTCTACGCCATGCTTCCCCCTATGGTCGAGGTTGTGCGGCCCAAAGGCTAGATCTAACCGCAGTTGGCCGACTCGATTAGATAAAAATATCATAACATAAATTTTGTGTATGTAGTACGACTGGCCAGCTAATAGCCTTGATCCAAACTCAAGGGGCATAACAACTCTACTAAAAAGCCCAGTCAACTATCTCACCACACGCTCCACAAGTCCGTGTGGTTGTACTGTCTCCACTAGCAATGATATCGTGCTCAAAACCACAACCCATCATTAGGGTTTCCATAACCATCCATCAGGGTTCACATTTCCACATTCTCAATATTTCAGTATTTAACAATTGCAGTATTTCACATTTCCAGTAATCTCATTTCACATTCATATTGCAGAATTAACATTACAATATTCATAATTTTTCATATTCACATTTCTCATTCTCAACTCAATTCATCATTTCAATAGTATATCATCATTTCAATACTTATTTCATCTCATAATAGCATATACATATCTCATTTCACAATATTCACATTTCTCAATAAACATTTCCATATTTCATGTTTCATCGTTTCTTAGAAGATATATATTTCAGTACACATCACTTTCATCATTTTCCACATTTCAAATCACATATATCAAATACACATTCCATATTTCAAATCACATATATCAAATACACATTTCATAAACTCATATTTCTCAAGGTAAATCATTTAACCCAGTTTTAAACATATCTCATTATAAATCATATGTCACACAAATTTCATCTGATATTTATATCATAATAAATTTTAGGTAAAATATCATAATACCATTTTCACATAATAACTCAATCAGTATTGCTCAAATCGACTGTAATAATTTATTCCCCTTACCTAACTTACTGAGAGATCCACTAACACCTTAAATCTGATGCTCCTCAGTGATCACAACCCAAAAGCCTAAAAATCACATTTTTAACAAATCAGTTAATTCATTTATCACAACAATTTTTGTATAATACTTCCCAGATTTTGAATACTTCAAACAACCCATTAAATCCTAAAATCTCTAACTTACCCTGATTTTGGGATGATGCCCCAAAACTCCAAACTGAAAATCTACTCCGCCTATGTTGCAGAGAATCTTCCCAGGAACCTCGTGGCGGTTCTCGATCATCAATCTGGGCTTTAACGAAGCCGAAAATGAAGAGAGAGAAGGAGAGGCAACCGTGGGTCTAGAGAGAGAAAGTAAGAGAGAAAGAGAGAGAGAGAGAGAGAGAGAGAGAGAGAGAGAGAGAAATGCACGTTGAAATGATGGTTTTCAATATTTATAACCCGACATTTGTCAACGAATTCAAGTGGTTCGTCGACGAACCCATGAAGGAACTTCGTCGACGAGGAGGCTATTTCTTCGACGAACCTGAAATTCCCAAAACTCTCGGTATTCTCTCGTCGACAGGACACGTGTACCTCGTCGCCGAAATCTACGAGACATTCATCGACGAATACCCTGGGTTCGTCGATGAAGCCCTATTTTCTCGCTTTTTAAATTTCCTTATCCATGAATAAATTTTTCAGGTCTCTACATTCTCCCCTCATAAAATTTTGTCCTCGAAATTTGTCATTTCTCACATTTCCACTTCTAAAGAAAAACACCACCATTTTATTAGTCACCCTCACTTATGCTGGAGGAATACTATGGTTACATAAGGGTTTTAGGAGATTACAATCATTGAAAGCAAATTCTCCCCAAAACCATTAAAACCAAAATACTACCTATACTATACAAATCTAATTACATAACCTAATCCTGGTTCCCACCGAACAGTTGTGGGTATCTCTGGCGCATCTGCTCCTCTAATTCCCAAGAAGCTTCCTCTACTGCATGGTTGCACCACAGAACTTTTACCAGTGGTATGCTTTTCGTTCGCAGTTCTTGTTCTTTTCAATCCAAAATATGCACTAGCGCTTCTTCATAAGACAAGGCATTACTAAGCTCCAATGCCTCATATTCGATCACATGGGAGGAATCTAGGACGTATTTCCTCAACATAGAAATGTGAAATACGTCGTGAATTCTCGATAACCCAATGGTAACGCCAACCTGTAGGTAAATGGGCCCACATTTTCAAGAATCTCGAATGGTTCAATATATCTAGAGCTCAGTTTACCCTTCCTCCCAAATCTCATAACTCCTTCCAACGGTGCCACCCTAAAAAATATGTAATTCCTAGCGTCAAACTCTAACTCTCATCAGTGAGTATCTACATAACTCTTCTGCCGTCTCTACGCTATTCTAATCCTGTTCTTGATAAGTCTGACTTTTTCCTGAGTCTACTGTATCAACTCTGGCCGCAATATTTGTCTCTTCCCAATGTTATCCCAATATAATGGGGATCCACACCTCCTGCCATATAATGCCTTAAATGGTGCCATCCCTATGCTAGTTTGGTAGCTGTTATTATACGCAAACTCAACTAGTGGTATATACCGCATCCAACTACCTCCAAAGTCCAGCACACATGCACGTAGCATATCCTCCAATGTCTATATTGTTCTCTTTGTCTTCCCATCTAACTGAGAATGAAATGTTGTACTGAACGACAACTGAGAACCCATGGCTCCTTGCAAACTCCTCCATAAACGAAATGAAAATCATGGGTCTCAGTCTGAAACTATGGACACCAGCATGCCATGCATTCTAACTATCTCATGTATATACAACTCTACTAATATGTTTAGGGAGTAATTAACTCTTATAGGAAGGAAATGGGTAGCCTTCGTTAGTTGATCTACAACTACCCAAATGGCGTCCTGTCTATGTAGTGCTGGCTGCAATCCTGTGACAAAATCCATTGCTATATGCTTCCACTTCCACTCAGGAATATACAGCGGCTGCAATGACCCTGCTGGTCTCTGATTCTCAGCTTTCACCTACTGGCATGTCAAACACTATGCTACAAACTCAACAATCTCTATTTTCATTCTGCTCCACCAAAAAGATTCTCGAAGATCCTTATACATTTTATTGCTACTAGGATGTACCGTATACAAGGATTGGTGTGCTTCCTCCAGAATTACTTTTTTAATCTCAAGGTCAGCAGGTATACACAACCTGGTACGAAATCTCTAGGCTCCATCATCTGAGATACTAAAACATGCCTCTTGACCATCCTGTTCTTTCTCTATAAGTTCCAAACTCTATATCACTCCCCTGAGTTGCTTTAATTATATCTTGTAAAGTCAGCTGCAAGACTAGATTGGTAATAAATGTTTGATGGTCACCCTCTACGAGTTCTATCCCAAGTCTCTCCAAATCCATCTAGATCGGATGCTGAATCACCACTGTAGATACCGATGCACCCACTGATTTCCGACTCAAAGCATCAGCTACCACATTAGCCTTTCCCGAGTGGTAACTGATGATGCAGTCGTAATCTTTTATCAACTCCAACCATCTCCTCTGCCTCATATTCAATTCTTTATGCATGAAAAAGTGTTTTAAACTCTTATGACTAGTGAAAATTTCATACCTACCCCTATAGAGATAATGTCTCCAAATTATTAGTGTGTATACCACTACTACTAGCTCTAGATCATGGGTAGGGTAATTCTTCTCATATTCTTTCAACTATTGAGAGACATACACTATCACTCCCCCCTGCTACATCAAAACACAACCAAGGCCTTTATACGATGCATCACTATAAATCACGAAACCCTCTTCACCTGAAGGAATCGTCAACACCGGTGCAGTAATGAGCAGCTACTTCAACCCTTAGAAGTTCTACTCACATTCATCAGTCCACTCGAACTTCACACCTTTCCTGATCAATCTTGTCAAAGGACCCGATAATTTAGAAAAATCATCAACAAACCTGCGGTAGTAGCCAGCCAATCCCAAGAAACTTCTAATTTCCTACACATTCTTCGGTTGTACCCAATCTACTACCACCTCAATCTTACTCGAATCTACTGAAATACCACCCTTGGATATCACGTCTCCAAAAAAGGTAACCTGCTCTAGTTAGAATTCGCACTTCTTAAGTTTTGCAAACAATCTTCTTTCTCTCAACACTTGCAGCACTATCCTCAAACGTTCCTTATGCTCCTTTGGGCTCTTTGAATACACCAGTATGTCGTCGATAAACATTGCCACAAATTGATCTAAATACTGGTGGAATACCCAGTTCATTAGATCTATAAAAACTGCAGAAGCATTTGTTAGTCCAAACGGCATAACCAAAAATTCGTAGTGCCCATACTGAGTCCTAAATGTCATCTTTGAAACATCCTTTGCTCTAACCTTTACCTGGTGATACCCAGACCGTAAATCTATCTTCGGGAAAACCTATGTCCCCTGTAACTTGTCAAATAAATCATTAATGCGGGGAAGCGAGTATTTATTCTTGATAGTCACTTTATTAATTTCTTTGTAGTCGATGCACATTCTCATTGACCCATATTTCTTTTTCACAAACAATACCGACGCTCCTCAGGGCGACACGCTGGGCCGAATAAACCCCTTGTCTAGAAGTTCCTACAACTGGTCCTTTAATTCTTTTAATTCTGCTAGTGTCATTCTGTACGGCGCTTTCGAAATTGGCATTGTCCCCTGAACTAGATCAATAACGAACTCTACCTCACGATAAGGAGGTAGTCTCAGGAAATCCTCGAAAAACACATCAGTAAAATCCTTCACTACTATGATATCATTCATCCTCAACTATCCTTCTGATACCGCCTTCACATAGGCCAAAAATCTCTAACAACCCTCTAGCAGCAACCTCCTCGCTTGAATGGCAGATAACAACTGTGGTGGGGTACGTACACAAAACCCCACAAACCTGCGCTCCTATTCCCATGGAGGTCTAAACACTACCTCCCTCTAATGACAATCTATATTGACATAGTGAGCAGCTAGCGAGTCCATCACCAGTATCACCTCAAACCCATGTATATCCAAGACCACCAAATCAGTTAATAAAGATCTCCCCTGAATACATACTGGACATTTTTGGAGTACCTTCTTACATATCCCCACAACCCCTATTGGCATCGCCACTGATAACCAACTATTATGTTTCTAACACATAAAATTTACGAAATTCTTGGGCGATAAAAGAATGGGTCACCCCTGAATCAAATAAAGTATTAGTTGTAAATGACAGAATTGAAACTGTACCTGTCACAACATCTTCTACCACCTCAGCATCCCCCGATGTTAGTGCATAAACTCGTGTTAGGGCAATATTTCTTTGCTCTCTGCCTTAGGGTTCCTGATGACCTCCTTGATATGGTCTAGGAACAGGCACATCAACTGGCAGTGCTCGACGGTCCCTTGCCATATGCCTAGACTAATGGCACTGATAACAAACAATCCCCCTAACTCGACACCCTCTTGGGTGTCTCCTAAAGTATATGGGACAAGAAGGGGGCATCTACCTACCCTGAACTGTCTGATCTCCCACTACCTGTGTCCATCTTGCTTTACTATCCTACCTCCTCCAAGGCCCTCGACTAGACCCTACCTGAAAATTTGAAGGCACGGACCTCTTCCCCTAACCCTGTGCTGCAGCGCCTCTCTGAAGGCCACCCACAATCACCGCAGCTCTATCCACTACCTCTATAAATGTCTAAGCCTGGAAGCCTATAACTTGCTCAAACAGACTCTACCTCAAGCCCTCCTCGAACTTCCTCGCTTTCCTTTCCTTATCCAGTACCAAATGCAAAGCAAACCGAGACTGCTTAATGAATCTTGCTGCATACTGCTGCACTATCATCGATCCTTGTGTCAAGTGTAGAAACTCCACTGCCTTCATACTTCTAACTGTAGTGGGAAAATATCTCTAAAAAAAGAACTCCCTGAAGTGGCTTCACGTCACTGCTACAGGGTCTGGTCTTTGCTCCTCCAACAATCTTGTTGATCTCCACCAGCGCTTTGCCTCCCCTGTCAGCTTAAACGTCGCAAACAGTACTTTCTGCTCATCAGTGCACGAGAGAACTGCCAACATATCCTCTATGTCCTAGACCCAGTATTCAGCCACAAGTGGGTCAACTCCTCCAGAAAATGATGGGGGTCTCATACGCGTGAACTACTCAATTGTGCAGCTTCGCTCCCCTAAACCTTTAGCCATCTCCACCATCACCTGCTAGGTGACACTACGTAGTACAACACCAGGATTTCCGCCACCCATGCTGAAAAGCCATGCATCATCACCCCCAGCATATGCACTACTACTCCCCGGATCCATCCTACAAATGGTATAAAACAGTTTTAGGATTCTATCATTATAATTCATTAACACACCCAGCATACTAAAATTCACAAAATATTCTACTACAGACATTGCTCTTAACATACTCAATCCTCATTTAAGATTCAACCCTACCATTTAAAAACAAGAACCGGCGATAGTATCCATGGTTTTCTAGAAGTCGTCGCCCCAGGAAAAACACAAAAACAACCACAGAACTCCTGCCTCCAGGTCGCAAGACAAAACCCTAAATTCCAATCTCATCCTCTAACAACAACTTACTCATATCCCATCAAAACCATTCCTATACTTTGGTATTATATTCCGCTGTTTACTAAAGTTTGCAGAACCTAGCAACCTAGGCTCTGATACCAAACTGTGACACCCCGATTTTTCATACCATTTTTTTCAATACAAATAAATACATATAATCACATATCGGCCACGTCAATCTTTGATACCACAATACATAACCCGACCATAAAACGGATACAGGGTACATAGTCATTCTTACATACATAAGCCAAATAGCATACGTCATTTCATATATACAAACCACAGCGAATATGCATACCAGAGTACTACCATCCATATATACAAGTCTACCACAAAAACTCTAGGGAATCAAACCTCCCTAACTCAAAATACTCACCCTAACTACTCAGGGTATCGACTCCCCTCTATCTCGGAGCTTTAACACCAGGTCTATCTTGATTTTCTGAAATATTTAAATGATTGGGTGAGACACATCTCAATAAGATGGAATAAATTATCTACAGTGTGTGCCACAATGAGTTTCATTATATCATAATATAAAAACACATCAGTGATAGTATTTTCTGAGAAAATATATCATTTCCACATTTACAATCATATAGATATACAGCACAAGCTTTCATAAGATTTTAATTCATTTCCAAATCCGATCATATACAACCCATGTTTACCATCGAAGTTCCTGAGAATAGAGAAGCTTACCTGCCCATACAAGCACCTTCCCTCTACCTTGATATCATTTGTCTTCTTACCCGAATAACTCGGGTTCGCGACAACTGATACTTATCAGGGAACTCACCTTACTCAATAAACCCTCAAGCGGGGTGTCTTACCTCGATTTAAATAATTATATAATAACTCACACTATTCCATTTCCCATTTCCATTTTCATTCCCATTTTCATTTCCATTTCCATTTCCATTTCATTTCTATTTCATTTCCATTTCATATCTATTTCATTTCCATTTCATTTCCGTTTCATGTCTAGCTCATGAGTGTTCTCAATTACATTGGTGTCTATAACTCATGGCTGCCCTGAGGATATTTTACACGCCATGCTTCACTCCATGGTCAAGGTCTCACTCCATATTCTACGCCATGCTTCCCCCCATGGTCGAGGTTATGTGGTCCGAAGGCTGGATCTAACCCGATTGGCCGACCCAATTAGATCAAAATATCATAACATAAATCCCATGTCTGTAGTATGACTGGCCAGCCAATAGCCCTGATCCGAACTCAGGGGGCACAACAACTTTACTAAATAGCTCAGTCGACGGTCTCGCCACAAGCTCCATGAGTCCGTGTGGTTTCACTGTCTCCACTAGCAATGGTACCGCGCTCAAAACCACAACCCATCATTAGGGTTTCCATAACCATCCATCAGGGTTCACATTTCCACATTCTCAATATTTCACAATTGCAGTATTTAATAATGCAATTTTTCACATTTCCAATAATTTCATTTCACATTCATATTGCAGAATTAACATTGCAATATTCATAATTTCTCATATTCACATTTCTCACACTCAACTCATTTCATCATTTTAATAGTATATCATCATTTCAATACTCATTTCATCTCATAGTAGCATATACGTATCTCATTTCACAATATTCACATTTCTCAATAAACATTCACATATTTCATGTTTCATCATTTCTTAGAAGATATATATTTCAGTACATATCACTTTCGTCATTTTCCACATTTCAAATCCCATATATCAAATACACATTTCATAAACTCATAATTCTCAAGGTAAATCATTTAACCCAGTTTTAAACATATCTCATTATAAATCATATGCCACACAAATTTCATCTGATATTTATATCATAATAAATTTTAGGTAAAATATCATAATACCATTTTCACATGATAACTCAATCAATATTGCTCAAATTGGCTATAATAGTTTATTCCCCTTATGTGGCTTACTGAGACGTCCACTAACACCCTAAATCTGACGCTCCTCGGCGTTCACAGCTCAAAATTAAAAAATTCACATTTTTACCAAATCAGTCAACTTATTTCTCACAACAATTTCTGTATAATACTTCTCAGATTTCAAATACTTCAAACAACCTATTAAACCCTAAAATCTCTAACTTACCCTGATTTTGGGATGATGCCCCGAAACTCCAAACTGAAAATCTACTGCGCCTATGTTGTAGAGAATCTTCTCAGGAACCTCGTGGTAGTTCCCAATCGTCAATCTGGGCTTTAACGAAGCCAAAAACGAAGAGAGAAGGAGAGGGAACCATGGGTCTAGAGAGAGAAAATGAGAGGGAGAGAAAATGTACGCTGAAATAAGGTTTTTCAATATTTAAAACTCGGCATTCGTCGATGAATTCAAGTGGTTCGTCGACGAAACCATGAAGGAACTTCGTCGACGAGGAGACTATTTCATTAATGAACCTGAAATTCCTTGAAATTCCCCAAACTCTCGGTAATCTCTCATCAACGGGACACATGTACCTCGTCACCGAAATCTACGGGACATTCGTCGATGAATACCCTGGGTTCGTCGACGAAGCCATGTTTTCTCCTTTTTTAAATTTCCTTCCCTTTACTTTTTCCTTTATTATTATTATTATTATTATTATTATTATTATTATTATTATTATTATTATTATTATCCATGAATAAATTTTTCAGGTCTCTACATCTGCCATCACCTACTGGGTGACGCTACGTAGCACTACATCGAGGTCTCCGCCACCCATACTGAAAGGCCTTGCATCATCACCTCCAACATGTGCATTGCTGCTTCCAGCCTCCATCCTTAAAATGGTATAAAATAGTCTTAGAACTCTATCATATCAACATCACTAATACATTCAACAAACTAAACTTATAAAATATTCCTCTACAATCATCCATCTCCAATATCCTCAATCCCAATTTAAGATTCAGTCCTACCACTCAAAAACAAGTTTGCTATGGTTTTCCTGAAGTCATCACCTCAGGAAAATCACAGAAACAACCATGGAACTCCTACCTCCAGGTCGCAAGATAGAACCCTAAATTTCAATCTTATCCTCCATAATGATGGACTCATATCCCAGTCTACCCATCCTCTATTATTATCAAAATCCATTCCTACACTCTGGTATTGTATTCCACTGTTTACTAAAGTCCGCAGAACCTAACAACCTACGTTCTGATACCAAACTGTGACGCCCCGATTTTCATACCATTTTTTTCCCAATAAATAGAACATATTAATCAAACATTGGCCATGTCAAAAACTTTGATACCATTTAAACATAACCTAACCCAAAGTGGGTGCTGGGTAAACAGTCATACAATTAGCCCTAACAACAAAAGTCAATATTTATAAACCATTCAAAATACAAATAATCAGAGTTCTAACCATTCATATTAATATATATATATATATATATATATGTTGACCTGATTGGTCACACCCAGTTTTGATTATGACAAATACTCTTGGTAATAATGGTTGTACTGAAAATTGCATTGAGGTTCACCTTGTGCACGCTTACAGACTAAAAGAATTATCATGATGGTGTGAGGTGTTCGTGCCGATGAATGGTGACTCTTGTGCTGCATTTGTATTTATTATTCAGTTTCTTCATTCTGGGATGTAATTTTATTATGGACTGTACACTCATATGACTTGTAATAATTTGCATCATGCATGATAGTTAGGTATGCTCAAATCGACCTTAGTTGGACTTTAGGTACCGACACGAACCATAGAAAGACCTTAGGGAACACCCTTCGGTCGACCAACACCAATTTTTTTCGGTGTCTTCAAAAGGACCCAAAAATGACCCTAGGACACTCACTATTGCACATGCATGCGTTAGAATTTTGAATAGGGTGTTTGTTGCATGAAATAGGACCGAAATGCACAAAATGTGCACACTCGGTCGATCGGCCCATCAAGTATATTTTCAGCCCGGTCGACTGAACCAGTGTTTGGTCAATAGTTTGACCATGGCCCAGTCGACCGAACTTCTTAGTTCATTACTTGTCGGTCGACTGAACCCGGACCAGGTCAACAGTTTGACCACAGTTCAGTAGATGGAATTGATATAGTTCATTTATGCCCGGTAGACCAAACTCCCTTTGAGTCAACTTGTTGACCTCTTGGTCGACTGAGCCTAAAATGAACGCCAACGCTCTGGTCAACTAAGGATCCTCGGGAGATGCCCCAACTACCTAGTCGACCGAACTTCTTAGTTCAAAATGTCCTGATTGACCAAACCGCGCAAAATTGAAAAATCGCCTCGGACACAGTTGTCCGGTCGACTGACCCTAAACGTCATTTTTGGCCCGGTCGACCGAACCATATGAACTTCAGTTGACCAAACCCATTCTGGTCGACTGGTGCTCTTGGGTTGTCCTATAATTTTTACCATGGTTAACTATTTTTAACAGGGTTAAAATAATTAAAATGTCATTAATCTTTTCTAATTATACCCATTGTGTCCCCAATGGTAAAAAAATCCTCCTTGCCTATAAATACTTGTTCATTTTTCATGATTAGTTAGGATTAGCAAACTTGATTAGGAAAAAACTCTCTCAACTCTTAAAACCCTATATTTGCCAAATACTTCTTGTAAACACTCACATACTCTTCAATCTTGATTTCTCTAAGCATTGTGAGTATTTCTATAAGGCTATAGTGCGTAATCTTTCTAGCTAATACTCTCTCTTGGTATAAAGTTTGATTGATTTTATTTAAGAGTATAGCCTAAAGTTCTTCCACGGATTTCATTTGATAAATCTTGTGTGGGAAGACTTTGAGGGTTGTGGTTCTCGCATTATAGTTGCAAGTTACCTAAACCTAAATTTTGTGGGCAAAAATCCTTTTGCAAAAAGCTAGTCTTTCAAACAACTCCATTGTGCTTTAGACATTGAAATATCCTATTGAGTTTGTTTGATTTATCTTGCTTAGCATATTTGAAACCCTGATCTAATTTTGTGATATTCGAATATTGTGTTTCAAATCTTACTTAGATACACACTCTAGATCTTGATTGATTATCATACTTGATTGAGTGTTTAGCACACATTAGAGCACTGAGCATATCTACATATCATTCGTACTTGCATTATTGATTGAGCTGTATTGGTGCGCACATATGCTTTTTTAGAAGCATATTTTCGTGTACAAATTTTATACACATCAGTTGTGTTTCCAGGCACGGGTCTGAGGAGGGAGACTAGCCCTTTGAAATAGTCCCGGATTGGCTTAGACCCGATTAGGAAAGCTAGATGTGCCATCCTATTAAGGCGTGTCGGTTGACGTTAGCCCCTTGAATTAACCTGGTTGTTTAGGTGCTGCTCCACCCATTAAGTGAGCCTATAGTGGTAATCCTTGTGCTTTTTGGCCAGGGCGGGGACGTAGGCAATTTGGCCGAACATCGATAACATTTCTAGGTGTTGTCTCCTTTATTGCTTTATTGTGCATGCTTGGTTAAACGTTTATTGCACTTTAAATTCTATTGTATATTTACATTGATTTATTTTACATGCACTAGATTGACCTTAGGCTTTTGTAATACTGTTGTTAGTGGATTGACCTAAGGCAATAAATTTTTAAATACCAATTCACCCCCCCTCTTGGTATTGCACCAAAGCTAACAATATATATATACATATCTAACACATTCCCAATAATCAACCAAAAACTCTAGGGGAATCATACATCCCTAGCTCAAAACACTCACCATGTTTATCAGAGTACCAACTCCCCTCTATCTCGGAGCTCCATCTCCTACTCTGTCACGGTTACCTGAAATATTTAAATATTTAGGTGAGACACATCTCACTAAGACGGAATAAGTTATTTACAGTGTGTGGCAGTATGAGTTTTGTTATATCATAATATACTCGTTTCAGTGATGAAACCATCTGAGAAAAATATACCAATTATATTCATAATCATATAGATACAAAACATAATTTTTTATAATATTAAATTTCATTTTTTAAACTCATTCACATGCAATCGATATTTATCAGCGAAAGTTCCCAAGGATAGGGGAGATTACACATACATACATGTAGCTCCCCTCTGCTTTGACATCATTTGTAACCTTACTCGATTAACTCATATGAGACTACAATTGATACTTATCAAGGTACTCACCTTATTCAGTAAGCCCTTAGGCATAGAGTTTTACTTTGCCTTAATTATTTATGTTATTAAACTCACGCTCTTTCATTTCTCATTTCCATTTCACATCTAGCTCAAGAGTGTCCTCAGTAGCCAATCCATGTGTCGTCTGTAACTCATGACTGCCCTGAGGATATTCTCCACACCATGCTTCCCCCCATGGTCAAGTTTGTGTAGCCCAAAGGCTAGATCTAAGACACGGTTGGCCTACCCGGTTAGATCAAAATAAGAACTCCACCTATTCATCCGGACTCTAGGGGGCAAAACTACCCTTCTCACTAGCTCGATCGACTGTCACACCACGCTCTCCATGAGACCGTGTGGTTGCACTAACACCTTGCTAGCAACATACCGTGCTCTTTATCAACAACTGTCCATCAGGGTTCTCATTTCCACATTTCATTATTCACATTTCATATTCACATTTCAGTATCACATTTCCATACTCACATTCCATTATTCACATTTCAACATTCACGTTGCAATATTCACATTTCCATATTCACATTCCAGTATTCACATTTCAACATTCACACTGCAATATTCACATTGCAATATTCACATTTCATAATTCACTTTTCAATATTCTCATCATTTTCTGTTTCTTTCTCATATTTTCAATACATGTTCCATTCTCATAATAGTATATATCTCATTTTGCATATTTCAACATTTCAAAATAAAACACATCAACATTTTACATTTCCCCATTTATCAAAGAAAACATTTCTATATTCATATTTCATATTCCATCACTTCCTAGTAAAATACGCGTTGGTATAACATAATTCATCATTTCATATATTTCAAATCCCAAAACATCACAATGCAACATGAATCATATGCCACACAATTTTATCTGATATTTGTATCATAATAATTTCAGACAAAATATCATATTCTCATTTTTCACGTATTAATTCAACCAGTAGTTCTCAAAATAATTATTATAATTTATTCCCCTTACCTGACTTACTGAAAGGCCCGTTAAAACCCAAATCCTACACTCGCGGCGTTCAAAACTCAAAACTCTAAAATTCACACTTTTCCAGAATCAATCCACTCATTTCCCAGAATATTTCTCATTTAACACTTCTTAGGCCCTATGTATTCCAAATAAACACTTAAACTCTAAAATACCTTACTTACCATGATTTTGGAGTTGTGTCCAAGGATTCTAAATCAACAATCCGCTTCGGTTAAGTTGTAGAGAATCTCCCACAAACCCCGTGGTAGCTTCTAATCGTCAAAACGAGCTTAAATGGAATGAGAAATGAAGAGAGAAGGTGGGTTGGCCGAACCTAGAGAGAGAGAGAGAGAGAGAGAGAGAGAGAGAGAGAGAGAGAGAGAGAGAGAGAGAGAGAGAAAAGAGAAGAGAAAAATCTTGCTGAAAATGATGATTTGCCTATTTATGGGCCAAGCTTCGTCGATGAGTTAAAGTGATTCGTCGATGAGCCGATGAAGACACTTCGTCAACGAGGAGGCTAGTTCATCGACGAACCTTAAATTCTATGAAATTCCCTAACTCTCAGTATCTTCTCATCAACGAGACACGTGTATTTCATCAATAAGAGCCAGAGGACATTCGTCGATGAAGACTCTAGGTTCGTCGACGAACCCATGTTGATGCCCCTTTTTAAATTTCCTTTCCCTTTCTTATTCTTTTCCTTTCTCTTTCCTTTATTATTTTTCATAAATAAATTTTTCGAGTCTCTACAATGACATTTGGCAATGTATTGCAACATCTTGTATTATTGTTTAAAACTTGAGATATTTTCTGTAGATATTATAGTCTTCTTGATTTGGATATTGGATTATAGAGATGGCTTAATTCTGGTGATTCTGATGCCTATTGGGAAAAATATCATGGCATTGGTCAATATTTAGGCATGTATTTTTGCTGGCCAACTTAGCTGACATTACTTGCTCTACTACTTAATTTTTTGTATATTGTACGCTCACTAAGGTTGAGTGCGTGCTTAAATACTTGATTCATGCTAAAGGTATTACCCTTACTAATATGCATCCTCATTATGCTAATTGCCCAATGTGCACTATTACAGTAGAAGAGACTGTTTATTTCGGCAAACAAAATTTAGGCTAAGGGACTTTATTCACTAACTAGAATATGGTATCTTGGTTGAGTTGGATAATTGTTGATGACCCAAGAAAGGTGAGTTTTTCACGGTATAGAAGTAACAAGAAGAAGTGAACCCATTTGAATAATTATAGAATAATGTTTATTCTCATTGAAAGCATAATAACAAGGCAAAAACAATAATTTGGTGCTTGTAGGGCCTATCAGCCTACGAAAATTGGTTGTTTTGTCATTAGTAAAATGTGCTTTTTTTTTTTATTTTAACTGGGTTAATTTGTTTTTCTGGTATTACTGTATTGGCAGAGGATTTGAGAACGTGATCATATTTTAATATTGTTACAATTTTAATAATTTTCTGTAGTTCTTTGCACTACAGATCCATCTTGTTGTTCGAATACATTGTGAAATATACTGAACTGATTAAATTTTAATTAGGCCTCTGATAAGTGCTTATGTTGTTACTGAATCTTGTTGTTTTTTCTATTGTCACTATTGTTCTTTTCCATGTAGTGTGTTAGGGGTATAATAAATAAAAAGAAAATGTAGAACTGATTGCTTCTAAAACACACACAGTTAACTTATTCTAATGTTTGACTGTTCCTATTTTTTATCTTGCCTACTTTCCCTTTATGTTATTGAAATTAAGGAAGAATGTGATCTTTTAGGTATTGGCATTAAGAGGATCATTCCTGCATAGGGTATTGGACAATGAAGACGAATTCTTTGCATTGCTGATGTTGGTTCTTGAAACTAATAGATTACGAACTACAGGTTTTCATCCTTCAAACCCTTGACAGTTATTGCTTTATTAAAAAAATTCTTAACCCCACCACCCTTGGCAGTAATTTAAAAAACCTAGAACTTTTTTTGTTTTTTTTGGAATACATGCTTGTATTGAACGTCAACTGCATGACTAATGCAGTATATTGTGAATTGCATGCTGGTAGTGGATTTAGGTTGTTGCATGCTTGAAATGATTTATTTGCTGAAAAAAAAACCAAGTTTAAGGTATAAGTTTTATGGGAAAACATCCAATTTACAGACGACATGCTGTTAAAATTTCGTTAAAATTTTCCTAAAATAAAACTATGTACAAAGATAATTATGATAAAATGAATGTTAAAATATTTTTGAAAGGATGAATGAAAGTTAAACGAATATTAACTTCATCCTTTATGTGAACAGCATTGCAGATTACTATCCATAATGCATTGAATGACTAAATCTTTTTATGAACTCATCAATAATTCCTCCAATGTACGTTTCCCATAACCGCACTTAAATTATTATACTTCTCTCGATTTTTTTTTTTCTAGTTTTTTCTTTCGCATTAGTGTCTGAATGTCTGATTATTTTTCTATCAAATTATTGACACTTATGGTACGTATACATATATGTTTAAAAATCGTATACTAACTTTTTTTTTATAATTCTTAATTTGTAAGGTTCACAGATGTCACAACATCAGCACAATGTCATGCACTATAGTCAGATGATTTTTTTTTTTTCTTCTTTTTTCTATTATCTGAACAGATGGAATTTCTGCATTTTAATTTGAATTTGTATAATGTATTTGTATTTAAATTTGAATTTGAATTTTGAATTTTTTTTTGTATTTTTTTATTATCTAAACAAATGAATTTTTATATTTTAATTGAATTTGTATAATGTATTTGTATTTGAATTTTGAATACTTTATGAATTTTTTAGTAATTATGGTTTAATGTTATGTATGCGAAAATGTAATTATAGATTTTTATAGGAATTAATTATTAAAAAATTATTAATTTTAAATTATTAGTGATGGTTTTAAATTCATCACTAATACTCTACTATTAGTGACGGTTTTGAAATTCGTCACTAATACTCTACTATTAGTAACGATTTTGGGGCGAGCCAATGTAAAATTTATAGTGACGATATTAGAGTTTTAGTGACAGTTATAATCCGTCACTAATACTTTGTTATTAGTGACGCTTTTAGGATTTGTCACTAATAAGTATTAGTAACCACTGTCATAGTAACTAATTCAAAACCGTCATTAATAATCACAAAACCGTCACTAATAGTATTAGTGAGTTTTGTCCTTCCCTAATAACCTTATTTTTTGTAAAGACGGCTCAACCAAGCTGAAGTACTAAAATGATAGCTCAATATGGACCATCCTTCGCATAATTTGAGCCATTTCCATGAGAATGGCTTATTTCAAGTCATGTTTGAGCACCCGAGCCGAGTTATTTGATATATGGCTCCAACCAAGCCATTTTCATTCTACTAATCCAATTTTTTGTCTATGACTCAATCCAAGTTGATTTGAGCTCCAAGATCCATCTGAGTCACCTTCTTTCTACTTGAGCCGATTTATTCAGTTTACGGCTCAATCCGAGTCTCCTTGCATCTCACCAAGTTGGTTACTCAATTTATGACTCAATCTGAGCCGCTTTGCTTCTACCTAAGTCAATATTCGACTTATAACTCAATCTAAGCCATCTTACTTCTACCTGAGTTGGTTATTCAATTTACGACTCAATCCAAGCCGCCTTGCTTCTACCCAAGCCAATTATTCAGTTTACATCTTAATCCAAGCTATCTTGCTTATACTCGAGCTAATTATTCAATTTACAACTCAATCCGAGCCGCTTTGCATTTTTTAAGCTAATGACTCAAACAATTCGAGCTGGTTCCTTACATGAACAACTCATCAAGCTAGAAACACTCATCCGAGCTAGTTCTATGCTAAAATAGCTCATCCGAGTAAACAAAAAAAAAAAAAAAAAAGCCCTCCAATATGGTTTCTTTGTTGAAAACAGCTTAGTAAGCCAATCATTTGGAGCCGCCGACTCAATTCCTTGCAAAACTGAGTCATCCGAGCTGAAAGTCTTACTCCAAGCTAGTTTCTTTATTAAAAACAACATACTAAATCGATCATTTAGAGTTATCAAGTCAATTCCTTATTAATATTTCTCATTTAAGCCGAAAACACCTATTATACACTACAAAAAAATAAGGTTATTAGTGACGGTTTCAAATCGTCACTAGTAATCCAAAACCATCACTAATACTTATTAGTGACAGTTTAGTCATTATTGGTGACAGTTTTAAAGTAGTCATTGAAATGGCGGTGACTACTACGTATTAGTGACAAATTTTAAAATTGTCACTAATAATGGAGTGTTAGTGATGGTTTTATTTTGTCACTAAAAGCCTAAAACTATCACTTTAAATTCTACATTTTCTCGGTTGGAAATTGTTACTAAAGACCAATAATTAGTGACGGTTTGCAAAATCATCACTAATAGTGTCACTTTTAGTGACGATTTTCAAACTGTCACTAATGCTTACTGGTGGTACTGTTGACCTTATGGGTCATATCTCGTTTTGATTATGAAAAATACCTTGATATTTAATGTTTGCCCTAAGTTTGTATGCAGGATTAATTGGCAAAATTATATGGCAGCGTATGGTGACTTGAAGGGAAATGAAGACCCAAAGTGTTTATTGTTGCAATTTATATTCAATTCAATTTGGGTCTGTAATATCTATTTAAGCCAAGGTCTTTAATAATTGATGCATATCACGCATATAGGAACCATAAGCTCAAAATGACCATAGAAAACCCTAGGTTCTTACACAAGTACTTAGGATAAGTCCCCATTATCACATATGCTATCAGGGTAAATCTATTTTCAAAAACATGACTTAGGTTTTAAGTTGTAAAATTTTCAAGCGACCGAACCTCGGTGTTGAAAATGCCGAGGTCGATCGAACGTATCAAAAGTCAGAATGTTGACCTGACTTCGAGCGACCAAACCGAAATAAACTGAATGTTCTTTGTTGACCAAACATTTAATCCTAACTTTTCCAACAACTCAGGCGCTCGAACTTTACGGTCATTTTGACCTCGGGCAACCGAAAGTTTAAGTTCAGCAGACCGAACTTAGGCCCAGGAAACTGAACCTCGAGCAGGTTGGAGAACACCTTAGACTCAGCCACCCGAACCATTTTTTGAGCACCCAAACACATAAAAAGCACTTTTCTTCATGTGTCTGTTCGGGCGACCAAACATAGGTTTAGTTGACCAAAACTCTCGGGTTGGCCAAAATTTATCACAAGTTAATTAGGGTAAATCAGGGTTATTTTTATTAAACTCATTTAAAACAATTTTAATAATTCCCCTGATGTCTCCAACAGTCAAAATATTTGACATGTTTATATATATGAGTTCATTTGCAAGATTAAGCTATGATTAGTGATCTGATTAAGAGAAAAATTCTCTAAGTTTTTGAAAGCTTATTCTTCCAATACCAAGCCTATAAACTCACCCATTGCTATTCCTTTGCTAAATCAAGCTTGGTGAGAGTGCCCTTGAGTGATTCTATATTGTTCCAACTTGCTAAAACTCTCATTGTTGTGATTGTGTGATTGCTTTTTGATTAAGAGTTTAGCTTAAAGTCCCCCCCCCCCGATTTAATCATTAAATCCATTGTGTCGGGAAACTTTGTAGCTATAGAATCTTAGCATTCGTATTGCAACATTCCTAAGCTTGTATTGTGATTTGTGAAGCACAATATTTTTTACAAGCTTTTACTAAAATTATTTCTTGTGCTAGAATTTTGAGAAAATCATTCTTGAGATATTCTAATTACGCTCTTAGAAAAACTTTGAAACCCTACTTGTGATGGAGATATATTGATACATAGTTTCAAAGATAGTTTGAGAATACATGATTAAACCCAAGGATCAAATACACCAAGAAATTATTCAGCAATTAAATTCTCTCAAAAGCTCTCAATTCTCAAAGGCTATCTTGCTCACATCTTGCTACTCTTCCAACTGAGTTTTTGCTTATCTTCTTCCACCAAAATTGAGCAATCAAATGTGAATCTTTCAATCATTCAAAGATTATACCGATGATAGATTTATATTGAGCTTCAATTTCATTCCATAATGTTATTTACTTTGAAGTATATTATAGTGCTGAATTGTTGTACTGATTTGCTCTGTTTGAGAGTGTCTTTGTACACTGAATATTGTTTTTGTTTTGTAGACGGTTCAGGTTCTTGAAATGTTGTTGGACCAAGCGTGGGGTATCACTTGGAAAGGTGACTACTCTAAACTATTGAAGGAGTGTTGAGCGTGGGGTATTTCTTGTAACGGTGTTGTTCCTCTCGGAAAGGAACTGATTTAGTGAAATCCTTTGGTGGTTTGCCAAAGGCGAGGACGTAGGCTGGAGATAAGCCACACCTCGTAAAAATCGCGGTATCACTCTCTTTCCCTTACTCTTTATTTTTAGCACATATAAACTGCATAAATGATTTAATTTCTTAATCATATATACTACATAAATTTGGAAATCAAGTAAACTTAAAGTTTAATTTTGATTTGGGTTGCGGAAACCGAAAGGGAGTACATTAGTTGATCAATACTTTGCAGAAACCTCAAAGGGAGTACGTTGATTAGTTAATACCCAAAGATAAATTAACTAAGAGTTTATTTGAATATTGAATTTTGAGAAGAGTGTGAATGTTTTGTTGAATATCAAATTGAGGAACAAATTACATTCTCTACAGGGCTTACAAATTTATATACGCAAGGCTGAAAACAAACTAAATATCTTGATTGAATATTTTGAATTTGGTTAATTGATTTTAAAGTTTGGTGTGGTTGATTGATTGTTTAATTGTGTTGTGTGTTAAACAAATCAACAAAAGGTTAAGACTTCATTAAAAATAAAAAATAATTTAAAAGAAATTTTAAAAACCCAATTTACCCCCCTCTTGGGACTACACCTGAGTTTTTTAGCCCTAACACCCTGAATTCACAATACCCACATAAATCATCCCAAACACCGGTATGACAACATCTACTACTAAATTTGGGTTCAAAAAAACCTACAAACCAAATAATCCTTAAATAATCTACTTACCTTGATTTTGGAATGGTTCCCAAACTTCTCAAATCGAAATTCTACTCAGACTATGTTGTAGATGTTGACTCTATGAGTCCAATCCAATTTTGATAATGACAAATCACTTGGTATTTGATCTGTGCATTGAGTTTGTGAGCAGGAACCATATTAAGCATGCATGGAAGAATAATGAGTCATGGAAGCCATCAAGTAAAGCATACATATCTTGGCAAGATCCATGGAACTCAGAGAGTACGAGAATCAAGATGTAAGCGGCAAAGTTTAAGAACATCTTGGAAATGGGTACTTAGACCACATGTATTTACATTTTCGTATGATTTAATTTGAGGCTCAACATAACTTAGAATGACTTTAGGATTCATGCATTTCATGTATATTATTAGGGGACTTTCATGGACTTGGAAAAACTTTTAAAATCATGGAAAATATGTTTTATAAATGACCCAAGAAGGAGAGCAAAGCAAAATTTTAAATTAGGAAAGAAAAATTCAGAAAATAGGGACTTTGGTTGACTGAACTCAACCTCAGTCGCATGGTGAATTTCTTTAGGAGCCTGAAGAATAAGCTCAGTTGTTTGAAGAATTATTTGGGAAAAATAGAAACTGGCATAAGCACCTTAGATGACTGAACCTTGCCTCGATCGTCTAAACTCGACACTTCGATTGTCTGGACCCTTGACCTCAGTCATCTGACCCTGTGTCCAGGCTATTTTTTCGAAGGATAAAAATGACTTCAATCATCTGGGCCCTTGTCCTCGGTCGTCTGAACTTGCTAGAAGGATTAAAAATTTAATTTTTATTGTGCAAACACGCGAGCTATCTTTTGATCCAATGGTTGAGATCAATTCTAAGGGTAAGACACTATAAATACTGATTATCTAAATCCTAGTATGTAGGAAAAACACAAGAAGATCAACATAAAGAGAAGAACACATCTTGTTGAAAAGAAAACTGAGATACTTGAGCTGATTGTTGTACGTTTGCCTATGCTCTAGTTTCTACACATCATCTTTGGGCAAATCACCTCAGAAAATCTAAAGGGTTTTCTATTATACATCTTGTGTCAACTTAGTTTGAGGTTTGGTTATTACATTTAATTTTGTTAGAGAATCTCATATCACCATCTGTTTTGATATTTTAGAGAAACTTGATATTGAGTTTTCACATTCATATAAAGATCATTTTTTACAAACTCAATACTTGAGAAAGTTTTGTATTTGGTCATTGATTAAAGTTTCTTTCTTCAAGTGTATTCTTAGTTTAAGGCTAATATTTTTTAATACATCTAAACTATTTGAATATACATATATCCTTAGAAGTGCATAACTATCTATATACATATAGAAGGATATTTTCTGAAAATCAAACATTAAAGTTTGTTGATCTTTGGCATTATCATCTTAGAGATACACACACACACACACACACACACACACACACACACACACACACACACACACATATATATATATATATATATATATATATATATACACACACATTAAGTCAATATTATCAAGATCACATTAAGTTTGAAATAGTTAAAGAAATATTGTTTGATTGACAAAGTGTGTTTGGCATCTTTGCAATCTACAAAGCTATCTTTATATTCAAAGATCTAACCTAAGATCTCCAAAGCATTCGTTTATACAAACATTTTTCAGAGAAACCAGGTATCTTTTCGAGATCCCTGTTGGCGTAGTTCAAGAAACCAGGTAAGGGAAAAAATATATATTAAACTAGAATTTTTATGAATTTAATGAAAAATGAATTGTGTTATATATACGTGTGCATGTTTCAGTATGGGTTTAAAATGTCAACCATTTAAATTATGTTTTTTGAGCTCAGGATTGTTTATCCGATACGTATATGCGAAAATGGACTGATGAAAGTGAAATATTTTTCAAGATAATTATGTAAGAAATTAAAGGTATATTTTTAGTATATAAATGTTAAATGTAGATTGACTTATTTTACAGGAAATATATATATATATATATATATATATATATATATATATATATATGAATTTTACTATTAAATAGTGTGGCATGAGTAAAATAGAATTCTATGTGGAATTATGTTATATGTATGAGATGCAGGATATACAGGGAATGAACTGAAATGAAAATGTTATATGAAATATGTTGCATGTGAGTGTTAATGCAACTATGGAAACAACCATGGTTGAAAAGATGCCAAAACTAAATAACCACGACTAAAAAGATGCCGAGACTAAACAACCATGGCAGAAAAGATG
Organism: Malania oleifera; assembly: GCF_029873635.1. Lineage (NCBI taxonomy): Eukaryota > Viridiplantae > Streptophyta > Magnoliopsida > Santalales > Ximeniaceae > Malania > Malania oleifera. Next base: position 83,639,560 of record NC_080424.1, read on the forward strand.
TCGAGACTAAACAACCACAGCTGAAAAGATGTCGAGAGTAAATAGTCACGGCTGAGAAGATGCCGAGTATTTTATGAATTAAAATAAAAATGAGAATGAAATAGAAATGAATGAAATGGAAATGAAATATGATATGTGAATGTTGCAAAATGGGAAAGAGTCATTTAAAGTGAAATGCTATGAAATGTCAAAGTTGAGAACATAAACAGATGTGAACTACAGAATAATGACAGAAAGAATAATGTACTATGGTATTATTAGTATTTATACTAGTAAAACATGTTATGTTTGGGCGGGGCAAACTCTTCCCTCGAGGGCTTGCTGAGGAAGGCGAGTACTCTAGTAGGTAGCATATGTGGCAGTAGGCTGCGTAACGTACTAGAGCAAAGGGAAACTATTTATATGGGCAAGTAGATTTCCCCATTCTCAGGGACCTTCGCTGGTAAACTTTTGTATGAACTGTGTAAGTACGAGATTAATCTATCACTTGAGGGCTTACTGAGTAAGGTAAGTGTTCTGGTATGCTTTAGTTGTGACCTTTGGGTTGCCTAATGTATTAGAGCAAAGGGATGCTACTTGTATGGGCGGGTAATCACCCCTATCCTTACGTAATCTCGTGGGTAAAACATCTTGCATGTGTTTGAATAGGATCATAAAATGATTTCAAAAATTATGTTAATGATTTGCAAATGATGAATAATATGTTATATACAAACCTCATGTTGGCCACATGCGGATTTAATATATTGTTTCTTCCCTTACTAAGATATGTCTCACCCGAATGCAAATCTAGCTTTTTTAAGACCTCCACGAGATCGAGCTTAGAGAGGTCAAGGTTATTACAGCATTTTTGGGTTATAGAAAGGAAAATGGTATAATTTTGATGATATTTTTGGAATGTATATAAAGTTATGCTTTATGTTTTATGTTTTGGGTCTTTTGAGATATGGATGGGTATGAAATATACTGGTGTTTGTGAATACTGAATGTTTTTGGAGATATGTGTATATATGAGAATACAGGCGATGAATAGTTATTTTGGATTATAGATAGAAATAGTAAGCTCTGGTACTATATTTGTGGAGATTATATTTATGTTTTCCGCTGCGTACATGATATTAGAATGTGGATTATCAAGTAAATAAATGGATTAGTAGCACTCCAAGCACACTTAGAGGGTTGGGGTGTTACAATAACCTTCCACTAGAATGATGGTTGATTGCATGGAAGAGGCATATAGGTTTTATGACAACTATGCACATGAGATAGGATTCTAGTATTTGAAAGAATCCAAAAAAGGTAATAAGAATGGAAATGGATGTCACTATTGCATAAATGTTTTTGTTGGTTACAAGGATTTTTCAAATCCTAAGTGGAGAAATAAAAAAATTATAAAAATAATAAAAAAATAAAAACCTAAAAACTAAAACTAAAACTAAACCCAAACGTTTCATTAACCTAGTTTCGATGACAACAAACTATTGTTGGCTAATGGGTTTATGCTTAAGTTGTGTTCTATAGGATTAAAGTCATTAAAGTTGAAGAATTGAGAGAAGAAATTAAAGAATTTAATTGATTTATTTATACTTTTAATCTCTCATTTGTATCATACTTTGTATTATAAAATAATAAGAAAATATAAGGCATAGCACTAATGAACCTTAACCAGCAAAATGGGAACAATTGGAAGACAGAACCTTAGCCTTATGCTAATGGTAGTCGACCAACCCTAGGGGGTGATCAGCCTGCCTCCTAAGCAAAGGCCAAAGGCGGTTGATCGGCCCTTGATTTGGCAGTAAACCAGTTTGACACCTTTTTCCTACAATAGTATTCTTCTTATCTCTAATGGCTAGAAAGTGAACGATCGAACTCCATAAGCAATTCATCGATTTGAAAGTCGAGAAGGCTCCAACAAGCATAAAATGGCTGGTTTTAATCCAAACTTATATACATGCCCTCCTAAGCCTTGAGAATGTGAGGGAAGCTATCCATAATGAATATCTAAGTGCTCTAACCTTGAATATCTCTTTTATTCTCTGTGTGCCTTATTTTGCTCATCTTTGAGAGAGTACTCTTGAGCTTTTATTTGATTATTCATTAAGATTTTTTCTTGGGTCTTAAGTTGTAAATCTTTCCTTGTGAGAGTATTTGATTTGTAATCGCTTTTGTAAATTGGTGTCCTTACCTCTGTCAAAGTAATGTGTTTTGATTTTCTTGTTTTTTTGAAAAGCAAGGAGTGTAATTGGTATCCTTGCCATAGTCAAAGTAAGGGAAGTTAGTAGAACATCAAGGTGGTTTTCCTTGAGAGAGTGGATGCATGTGGACTGTTGAACTACTATAAAAAGAGTTTACAAATCTCTCTTCCCTTCTCTTTGATTTAATTGCTTTTATATTGTGTGCTTTTCTTAATTGTTTTAAATGCTTTAATTTTTGTATCAAGCACTTTTAATTTCATTAAACTCAATCCACTTCCCCTTTTGGGTTGCCTTTGGGCTAAAAAGGGTAGAGAAACAATGGGAACTCTCGCTTGTGACCGTGTCACCGAAGCAAGACTCTCTACTCATTGATGTGGTTGCATTGGTGGAGACGATCTCCTGCTAGTCAAATAGGTACCATTGCTGGGTGACATAAATTGGGAATGACTTATGATGGTGTCAATTGGTATCAGATCTAGCATTTTTTTTAATATTTATTTTTGGACATAACAATCTTTGAGTGATCCATGGCAACCGCCACATTGTCTTTAAAGGATTCTCCACTATTAGAACTTCATTTTTTAATGGAGAATATTTTACCTATTGGAAAAATAGGATGACCATTTTTCTTAACTCACTTGATTTTGAAGTTTGAGATGTTATCCAAAATGGATACAATCCTTAAATAATTGTGAAGAATAGTGAGACCAAACCTAAACCTAGAGACATATGGAATAAAAACGAAAAACATATGCATCAAATAAATTCTAAATGCATGAACATTTTGCATTGTGCATTAGACCATGGATAATTTAATTGCATCATTTGATGCACTTCCATTCATCAAATATGTTTGTCACGAAATATGAAATGTAAGAGATGCATCCAAATGAGAAAATTAATTATCTATTTACAAGGTTTACTAATATCATTAATGCTTTAAAATATTTTGGCAAGAATTATAATAATTTTAAATACTTAGGTGTTTAACAAAAGAATAAGAGGCCAAGAAGACCGCAAATTATGGAGTCAAAGGATCTACAAGAGCCTTGAATCCAAGAACTTCTTCTTAGGGAGTTGGTTAGGTCTCTTCTTGCACATGAAATGGAAGTGGATGATGGACTCAAGAGACAAGAAGAAAACTTTTACACTTGCCTCAATAAAAAAAATGGTGGAAGAAAAAGAAGATTGTGATTTTTAGCTTTGGTGCAATCCCAAGAGGGGGGGTGAATTGGTATTTAAAAATTATCATCTAGGTCAATTAGTTTAACAATAGTATTACACAAGCCTAGGTTCAGTCTATGCAATCAACAAATAAACATACACGTGCAATAAAAGTAAAGTGCAAGAAGTAAACAATACAAGTAATATGTTATTTAGGTTCGGCCAAATTACCTACGTCCCCGCCTTGGCTACACCAGAACAAGGATTCCACTACGGCTCACTTAAATGAGTGGAGTGGCACCAATTACAACCAGGTCAATTAAGGGGCTGACCTCAACCAACACGTCTTACCAGGATGGCGTACCTAACTTTCTTAACCGGGTCTAAGTCAATCCGAAACTATTCAATAGGGCTAGTCTCCCTCTTCAGGCCCACGCCTGGAATACAACCAATTTGTATAAAATTTGTACACAAAAATATGCTTCTACATAAGCAAATATGTACACCAATATAGCTCAAGCAATATTACAAGCACGAATGATATGTAAATATGCTCAGTGCTCTAATGTGTGCTAAACACACAAATAAGTATAGATTATCAGTCCAGATCTAAAGTGTATATCAAAGTAAGATTTGAAATACAGTATGTGAATATCACAAAATCAAATCAAGGTTTCAAATATGCTAGCTAGTTGATTCAAACAAACTCAACAAGATATTCTCAATGATCTTAGCACAAGGAGTGTTTGAATACAAGTTTTGAAAATGATTTTGCACATGAAAAGTATAGGTTTAGCTGTCTTGCAATGACAATGCAGGAACCAAAACCTTCCAAGTCTTCCCACGCAAGATTTATCAAATAAAATCAGTGAAAGAACTTAAGGCTATACTCTCAAATAAAATCAATCACTCAATATAGCATATGAGAGTATGAGCAAGCTAGATTAGACACAAGCACTTTTGAAATACTCACAACACTTGAATGGTCAAGGAAAGTGAAGTTTAGAAGTGTATGGGAGTAGTATAGGCTATAAAATGATTTTTGAATTTGAGGGAATTTTGGCCTTAATGATCTTGCTAATCTCTCATTCTAATTATTCCAAATGAGGGGGTATATATAGACTTCCTCTTAATTATAACCGTTAAGGACACAAATGGAATTATTATAAAAGTTTTAATATTGTTTAAATAAATTAATCTCATTTAAAAATATTAACTGCGGTAAAAAATATGGAGCAACCCGAGAGCACCGGTCGACCGAGATGAGTTCGGTTGACCGAAGTGCTTGAAGTTCGGTCGATCGGGCATTAAATGAACTATAAGTTCGGTCAATCGGACTTATAAGTCCAAGGGCGATTTTTCCCTTTTTGCACGATTCAGTCGACAGGAGATATTTTGAACAACCTCGGTCCGTCGACCAAACCGTTGAGTTCCCACACGTGGGAACTCGGTCAACTAGGGCGTTGATATGCAATTTATGCTCGGTCGACCAGAAGGTCAATACAATTGACTCATAGGGGGTTCGGTCGACCAGGGTCAAACGAACTAAGTAAGTTCGGTTAACCGGGCTGTGGTCAACCTATTGACTCAGTCCTAGTTTGGTCAACTGAGGGAAATAGTGCTTTCAAGTTTGGTCGACCGAACATGTAGTTTTCATACATTTCGGTTCTAAGTCCATTATACCTTAACCCTATTCTTATGAGCATATATATTTAACCATGCATATGGATCCTAGGGTCATTTTAGGTCTTCTTTAGGACACCGAAAAAATCCGGTGTCGGTCGACCGAAGGGTGATCCCTAAGGTCTTTTTATGGTATGTGTAGGTACCTAAACTCCAACTAGGGTCGATTTGAGCATACATACCTATCATGCATGATGTAAAATATTACAGGCCATAGGGTTTACAGTCCATAATAAATATTACATTCCAGAATGAAGAAAACGAAAGATAAATACATATAACACAGAAAATTTCATTCTTTGGCACGAACATCACGCCATCATGGTATGTCTTTTAGTCCGAATGCACGTGCACAGTGAACCTACATGCAAGCCTTAGTGCAACCATGAGTACCAAGAGTATTTGTCATTATCAAAACTGGGTGTGACCAATCAGGTTAACATTCTCCCCCCTTTTTGATGATGACATTTATCCAAAAGTGGGAACCAAGAAAGGCTCCCCCTGACTTTATGCATAAAGACAATTAAAGCCCAATGTACTCAACTTAAATTTTTTGTTGTACCCAATTTTCCCTCTTCTCTCCCTTTTGGCAACAGTAAAAAGGGCTAAGAAATATAGCATGAAGGCAAAAGAAGTCATTCAGTTATAAAAGATATATTGCGAGGATTTTTGAAAAATTTGGCAACATGCTGTTTGAAAATAGACCATTCATAATCATAACTTTGTACCTAAGTGGCCTGCGTTGAGTTTCAATCAATAGTATATAGCACAAATTCATCAATCAACTCAACCAATACGGCATGATCAAGAATTATAACTTTTAGCATCCAAAAAGATAATATAATCATATAATACACAATGAATGACAAAGTATGAAGTATAACAATTTGATCACCCAAACTATATAACTGGTCATTTAAATGATTTAAATGACATGAAAACAAGGTTAGACCATAAACATACACAAACCATTACAATTGAAACATATCATAAGACCCATGGAAAATTTGAGTTAAGAACACAAGGCATATGATCCCAAAAAGAAGGTTTGAGCATAAACACAGTCTACCTAGTTTGCAAGCATTTTTGTATGAAATTACCGAACTAGTTATGTGACTTTAAAACCATATATGTATATAATAATAATAACAAGGCAAGAGAGAAAGTTTGAGTTTTGAAAATAATTCTTGCCATAAGATATTACAATATATGTGTATATATATATATATATCCCCCTTATGATATTTGCAAAAAATACTGGGGGGTTGCTTGCTAAAACAGAAGCTTTAATTTAAAATAAGCAAGCACAAATTTTCTGATTTGTCAATTAAGCACACAGAAGAATATAACCAGAAAACCACAACCATGATAATCTTAAAGATTTAATAATTCACATGCGAGATCATATGACAAACACAAACAACTTGTGGCAAAATAATAAAAAATCAACTTAAGATTTTCACAAAGATCATTTCATTTAAGCACATGCCACATTTGATTCAACACCATATGTAAGCTAAAAATTTTGTGAGCATAATATGATAGGTGTTTTAATCTTAAAATCTCCCCCTATCAATTTGAGTTATAGCTTAGATGCAATAAGCTGCTTATACTAAAGAGAGAGTTATTTCATTATGCCTAGTTGTATAACTCATCATTTTAAAACTTTTAACATAACTACACTGGATATTAGCTTATTTATTTCAAACATAGCAACCAGTATAGTCTCCCTAGAATCTTCAAAACGCATCAGAGAATATATATTAAGGCATGAAATAAGGTATATAACCAAGAACAATCCATATCTAAATATATAGCTTTAAGAGCTGGATATGATGTTCAAGATTCTTAGAAGAGCCTCAATATTTAAAATTCAAAACATGATGCAAATGAGTTTTTTATGCTCCTTTTCTAGGGATGAATCTTAGCCTTTCTAAATACTTGATGGATTATGCTAGGATGAAGTTTAATATGCTTAATTGATTTTCACTCATCCTTTCAAAAATATTTTAACGTTAATTTTATCATAATCATCTTTATCACACGGTTTTATATAGGAAAATCCTAGCGAAATTTTGGCAGCATGCTATTTGTATATAAGACATTTTCCCATTAAACCTGTACCTAATAGTGGGTTGTTTTCAACAGATAAATCATATAAAGCAAGCAACAACCTAATATCAACAACTAGCATGCAAATCATATCACTGCATTCGCAATGTAGGAGACTTTCAACACAGGTATGCTTTCCAATAGTTCAATCAAAAACTCATAAAAGAAATGAACTATCCAATAGATGAAATGAGCAATAGCTAACAATGGATAGTTATGAGATTAATGCAGAGTTGTTCTCACAAAGGCATATGGACATATAAGCATAATAAAAATTAAGAGCATTTTAATGAATATAGATATGAAAGATAAATGCTCCCCCTCAATTATGCACTCGACTCATTTACTGTCTTTTACTTATTTTTCAAATCAATTAGCCAAGAGATCTAGATTTTTAATGATATATGCTTGGCTTTGAGTTCTTAGGCTTAACAGACCAAAAAGTCACAATTGTATATTTCTTTAAGAGTTTTAAGCCTATATTTGTCTCTTTTCTTATGATTTACAATACATAAGAGGCCCCAAGTTGGAATGACTTTTGATTTAAACTACATGTGCATAGGTCTACTTTAATTTGGATACATTCATCTAAATTGAGACCTAGGCAACCAATTTAGCCATTCAACTTAATTCATGAGGATGAAGCTTTAATGGATTTTATTTAATGTTTGAGAGCTTACAAAGCGAATTAAAATAAATACTCTTATAGTTTTAATATCTATTATGTTCGGAAGAGTATTTTGGTAGTAGCAGGACGTTGTACAAGATAAGCATACTAAAGAATATGTCCTAACTTATTCTGACAAAGAGCATTGTGGAGGATATGAATAACTAGTAACCGATGCTCTTTGGTGGTTGGAACGTATCCTTTAGATATGATCACAGATTTGGAGCAAGGATACAAACCAATGAGAGGATGGATCTTTACCTGATGTGATCGTGGTAAGGTAAAGATTTCCAATGGAGGAGATGAACTAAAATTAGAGGATTTTTACAATTAAAGTTCAAAGAAGATTTCTTGATTTTTCAATTAAACTTGAATTCTTTAGAGAATGCCTCTAATTTTGATTTCAAGAGGAATGTCTATTAATAAGTACCAAATAAATAAGGAGTTATGATCAAAAGTACTTAAGCCTAGAGTGGTGACAAAATAAATTTATTAGGCATTTTAGGCTTTCAATATGAGTTTAGGATAAGATGTTAAACTAGAAGAATTCATTTCCTACAACTCAAAACTTGTGCAATGGAAAGAGTATGCTTAACATAAGAGTTCAAGCACGGATTAAGCATTAAGAATTTTATACCCAACACGGATGCTTTTGTCCATTTGGAAGCCGACTTTAATTAAGCAATAGCCAATGATTGTTTAATTTAACCAATGAAAATATGCATTAAGTTCAGATTGGTTATATAATTGGATTTGCATATTGGCTTGATTTTTCAAAATACTTAGTATGTAAAATTTTAAATAGAGGACATATAGTAAGACTTTACATTTTCAGTCTAAACCACTTCCTAAGCCCTTATTCAACACTACCCCCTATGGCTAATCCTAAATGTTAAGGAAAAATTATGTGATCATGTAATTCCTGTTTGAAAAAATTCTTCCTTGAATTTCAAGAGGTTTTCTTTCTTAACAATCCATATCATTTTTCTATTTTTGATTTTTGATGGGTTAGGACTAGGTGGTACTTTGACTCTCCAGACTTGTTTGCATTTAACACCTTTCCTTTTAAATGGGCAATCAAATTTTATGAGCCCTTTCTTTTTACATAAGACACATGTGGTGTGATTGTATGGACTAGAGGAGGTACTAGAATAATGTTTCGATTATTTTACAAAGTACCTCATGTATAGGTTCTTCCTTTTCCTATTTTCAATTCCATTAAAACCTATACCTTCTTTATCTAAGGTCATCTTTTGTGAACCTAAGAGTTTGTCAAGATTTTCTTTACTTCTAGTGAATGTATGGATGATCTTAGACTGGTCTTCAATTTTATTTTCTAGATCTTGAATTTTTAAGTTCTCTAGACCTTTGCAAACATTTTGAAGCTTCATGAATTCCTTAGTCATATTGTTTGTCTTTTGTTCAAGTTCTGCAATCAATGGTCCTTTTTATTGTCATTAGAAACTTGAGATTTCAAAACAGTTAATTCATTTTCTAATGATTCATTCTTGCTTTCTAATCTTTTAATTTTCAAATTATTTTCTCTTTCCGCAAGAACTTTTGATTCACATTCTTTAATGCATGCATCACACTTGTTTTTCAGCATAGAATATTTCTTATTTGATTTAACAAGTAACTTATGAGTCCTAACATATTCACGTTGCAATTGATCATAAGTTGGCATGTTTTCACTATCACTACTATCATATGATTCACAATCAGACACATTATTCACATCAACATATGAATCATTTTCATATTTATCTACTAAAGTAGAAGGAACCGAGATAACCTCCTCCCTCAAGATCAGTGGAGCTTGAGTCACATGGAGAGATGACTTCCTTTTGCATGGATGCACCATATCTCCTCTCAAGTTCATCCCAGATCTGCTTAGCATTACTACACGCCTAACCTCACATAAAACATTAAAATCTAAAGCATGCAGTAAGGTATTCATGGCATCAAAATTTACCTATACTAAGTTCCTATCATGATCATTCAGTTCACACTCAGATTTAGGAACATCGCTACACCCAATAGATTTCATAAGCACACAATTACCCTGATCAATGACTTTCCAAAATTTCCAACTTAAGGCTTTCACGTACACAATTATTTTGAATTTCCATATAGCATAGTTTTCACCACAGAATATTGGTGGGTGTGTGACCAATCTTCCCTAACATGAAGGGGATGCACTAACATGAGCCATCATGATCTTTTAACTAAATAACGTCTAAGTCTAAGTTACGAGGCTCTGATACCAATTGTTAGCTTTGGTGCAATCCCAAGAGGGGGGTGAATTGGTATTTAAAAATTATCGCCTAGATCAATCAGTTTAACAGTGGTATTACACAAGGTTAGGGTCAGTCTATGCAATCAACAAATAAACATACACGTGCAATAAAAATAAAGTGCGAAAAGTAAATAATACATGCAATATGTTATCGAGGTTCGGCCAAATTACCTACTTCCCTGCCTTGGCTACACTAGCACAAGGATTCCACTATGGCTCACTTAAATGAGTGGAGTGGCACCGATTACAACCAAGTCAATTAAGGGACTGACCTTAACCAACACGCATTACCAGGATGGCGCATCTAGCTTTCCTAATCTGGTCTAAGCCAGTCTGGGATTATTTAATAGGGCTAGTGTCCCTTTTTAGGCCCACACATGGAATACAACCAATGTATATAAAATTTGTACATGGAAATACGCTTCCACACAAGTAGATATGTACACCAGTATAGCTCAAGCAATATTACAAGCACGAATGATATGTAAATATGCTCAGTGCTCTAATGTGTGCTAAACACTCAAATAAGTATAGATTATCAGTCCAGATCTAAAGTGTATATCAAAGTAAGATTTGAAACACGGTATATGAATATCACAAAATCAAATCAAGGTTTCAAATATGCTAACTAAGATTCAAACAAACTCAACAAGATATTCTCAATGATTTAAACACAAGGAGTGTTTGAATACAAGTTTTGAAAATGATTTTGCACACAAAAAATATAGGTTTAGGTGTCTTGTAATAACAATGCAGAAACCACAACCTTCCAAGTCTTCCCACACAAGATTTATCAAATAAAATCAATGGAAGAACTTAAGGCTATACTTTCAAATAAAATCAATCATGCAATATAACATATGAGAGTATGAGCAAGCTAGATTAGACACAAGCACTTTTGAAATACTCACAACACTTGAATGATCAAGAAAAGTGAAGTTTAGAAGTGTATGGGAGTAGTATAGGCTATAAAATGATTTTTGAATTTGAGGGAATTTTGGCTTTAATGATCTTGCTAATCTCTCGTTCTAATTATTCCAAATGAGGGGGTATATATAGACTTCCTCCTGATTATAACCGTTAAGGACACAAATGAAATTATTATAAAAGTTTTAATATTATTTAAATAAATTAACCCTATTTAAAAATATTAACTGTGGTAAAAAATATTGGGCAACCCGAGGGCACCGGTCAACCGAGATGAGTTCGGTTGACCGAAGTGCTTGAAGTTTGGTCGACCAAGCATTAAATGAACTATAAGTTCGGTCAACCGTACTTGTAAGTCCAAGGGCGATTTTTCCCTTTTTACGTAGTTCGGTCGACCGGGGACATTTTGAACTATCTCGGTCGGTCGACCAGACCATTGAGTTCCCATACGTGGGAACTCAGTCGACCAAGGCATTGATATGAAATTTATGCTCAGTCAACAAGAAGGTCAATAAAGTTGACACCTAGGGGGTTCGGTCAACCGGGGTCAAATGAACTAAGTGAGTTCGGTCGACCGGGCTGTGGTCAACCTGTTGACCTGGTCCTAGTTCGATCGACCAGGGGACATAGTGCTTTCAAGTTCGGTCAACCGAACATGTATTTTTCATACATTTCGGTTCTAAGTCCATTATACCTTAACCATGTTCATATGAGCATATATATTTAAGCATGCATGTGGATCCTTGGGTCATTTTAGGCCTTCTTTAGGACGCCGAAAAAATCCGATGTTAGTCAACCGAAGGGTGATCCCTAAGGTCTTTCTATGGTCAGTATAGGTACCTAAAGTCCAACTAGGGTCGATTTGAGCATACCTACCTATCATGCATGATGCAAAATATTACAAGCCATAGGGTGTACAATCCATAATAAATATTAAATCCAGAATGAAGAAAACGAAAGATAAATACATATAACACAGAAAACTTTATTCTTTGGCACGAACACCGCAGGCCATCATGGTATATCTTTTAGTCTGAATACATGTGCACAATGAACCTGCATGCAAGCCTTAGTGCAACCATCAGTACTAAGAGTATTTGTCATGATCAAAATTGGGTGTGACCAATCAGGTCAACAGTGATGCAGAAATTATGCTCATCACCGAAAAGTTTAAGAGATTCCACAAGAAGAAGAAGGATGAAAAGAATGAAAAAACAAGCAAACAAATAAGATAACTTGCTATAAATGCAAGAATTCAGGGTACTTTGAACTGAATGCCCATATCTCAAAAAGGAAAGGATAAGATTCAAAAAGAAAGCTTTCAATGTCATTTAGAAAGATAGGGGCTTCGAATCGAACTTTGACAAAGAAATGGCAAATCTTTGCCTCATGACAATTGAGAGGACGAAGATAAGGTATATTCCCTCTCCTTAAAAGAAAATTTTCAAGATGAATTGCATAATACTCTTAAATTTGGAACCTAATTGAATATGCTTTTCCTAAAAATGAAACTTGGCTTTTTTCAAATCTTTTAGTGTTTTCCAAAACAAACTATATTTACCCAACATTTCATCTTAATTGAGGGATCAAAATTGTTTTTAAACTTTTATTTTGTGTTTCCCTTTAAAATGTTTGACTATATGCAAATCTTGTGCTAGTTTTTGATGTGATGAAAAACTTGTTATGTATTGATTTGCCTTGATAAATCTAAATTTTGTTGAATTTTGAGCATAATGATTAATAATTTGTGAATTTTGATGTTTTGATGATAAATGAAATTTTTGTTGAAATGCTCATTCTGAAATTCATGATTAAATCTTGAGTTGTATGCATTAATTTAGGGGAGGCATGCTTATATAAGTATTATATTGTTTAAGCATACTGAATGTTTTGAAAATATTTAAATGATGATTTCTTGAGCATATTGGATATTAAGTAAAGCATATTGATTTTGTTGTGGATATTGATCTTGATATGAATTGATAACATTGAGTATCTTGTTATGATTGTAATTATTGAATACTTTGTTATAGGTTTCGAGCTTGTTATGAATATGAGCATATTATTGAGAGTATTGAATTTATAAAACATTGAATATCTTACTATGAAAATTGAATATATTATTGAGTGTGATTGAATATCTTGATTGATAATTTTTGACATTTGAGCATAATGAGTTGGGAATTTTGAGCATATTGAAATTGCTAAAGATGAGCTTAAATATATATCTTATGATTATTGAGTTTATTGGTACTTAAACATCTTATTGTTGAAATTGAGTTTGACTGAACATTATGATAAAATTGAGTATATTGACATTATTATAAATGGTTTTGTGGATTACATTTTTAAGATTTCCCTCTTAAAAACCTTTTGATAATTACCAAGGAGGAGCAAGCTTACGTGAAAAATTTTTTTAAAAACATGAGCTTGTTTGTGAATAAATTATTTTGAAAACCTTAAATGATATGAACTTTGTGAGAATTGGACTTTGAAATTTTTTCTTGAAGTTTAAAATTTTGTATCATTTTGAAAAATGATTGTGATAGAAATTTCATAAATCATGAATGTATGCACTTGCTGAAATTAGAACATCTTGATCCAAACTTGATTTTCAAATTGTGGAAATAATTTGAAAAATTCATACCGTCATCTTTTCTTTTTGATTTTGACAAAGGGGAGAATATTTTTTCAAGTATGGAAAGTTTTTTAAAATTAATTGGTATTACTTTTCGCTTAATTGACTTATGATCGGTAATAGTCAGTATCAATTTATATATATATATATATATATATATATATATATATATATATATATATATATGACCATGCATTAACTTGGTAACATCAGTTGTCATAATTTTGACTATGCTAAAATGTTTTATGTGGAGCATAATTAACATATTATTATAATGAACTTATTGATAAAATTCAAACTTCGTGCTTACATTTTTTTATTCTTTAACCTCACCCCTCTTATTTTGGTTTTTATGATATCAAAAAGGAAGGGATAGAAAATATAGGAACTCATGTGTGAACTTTCATTGTTTATTTGTTCCTATTTTTTTGGGAATAGTTTTTCATCATCAAAAAAGGAGATATTATTAGCCTCAAGGTTTCATTAACCTAGTTTAAATGACAAACTATTGCTAACTAATGGCTTTGTACTTCAACTAGGTTAAATATGATTAAAGCCACTAAATTTGAAAAAAAAAATTGAAGAATTGAGAGAAGAAATTGAAGTATTTAATTGATTTATTTTCACTTTTATTCACTCATTTTTATTGTACTTTATTTTTCAAATCATAAGAAAACATAAGACATAACACTAATGGACCTTAAACTGGAAAAATGGGAATAAATGAGAGACCGAACCCTCACCTTGTGCTAGGGGCGGTTGATTGGCCTAGGCAGAGACCATAGGTAGTTGACTAGCCCCTGAAAGCAATTAACTAGTCTGGCAGCTTTGCCTACAACAATCTTCTTCTTGTGTCTAATGGCTGGTAAGCGGTCGACTGGACCCTATAAGCAATCAACTTATATGAAAGCTAAAAAGACTCCAACGAGTAGAAATGACTACTTTTCATCCAAACTATATATGCATTTGCCTTCCTAAGCCTTGAGAATGTGAGGAAAACTATCCATACTAAGTATCTAAGTGCTCTAGCCATGAAAATCTCTTTTATTCTCTTTGTGCCTTAATTTGGTCATCTTTGAGAGAAAGTTCTTGAACTTTTATTTGATTATTCATTGAAAGTTTGTCCTTAACTTTAAATTGTAAATCTTTCCTTGTGAGAATATTTGATTTTTTATTCTCTCTTGTAAATTGGTGTCTTTGCCTCCATCAAAGAAAGATATTTTGGTCTCTTTATCCCCATGAAAAATAAATGGTGTAATTGGTGCCCTTGCCTAAAGTAGGAAAGTTAGAGGAGCCCAAGGTGGTTTGTCTTAAGAGAATAGACGTAAGTTGGTTGCTAAGTCGCTATTAAAAAAAAAAGTTTGTAAATTTCTTTTCCCTTCTCTTTGATTTAATTGCTTTTATATTGTGTGTGTGTTTTTTTTTATTGATTGAATTACTTTAATTTTTACATCAAACACTTTTAATTTCATTAAACCCAATTCACTCCACCTCCCTCCACCTCTTGGGTTGCCTTTAGGTCAGCACAAATCATTGTTTAATACATATCTTCTTATAAGAGGTTTAATTGAGGAATTTAAAACCACTTGGGTTAAAATAATATTTCTAGGTGTTAACTACTAGACGATAAAATGCTTGAAGCTACTATATATAAGCTTCAATAGAAATGGGCAAGCATTTACTATGACAACTTTTTTGACTGAGGCCAAAGTGGGCAAGAGAAATAAGTGAGAGTTTGGATGAGGAATTTCGTGATATATCAACAAAAAAAAAAAAAGACTGACACATTTCATGATGTGTGGAAGATAATAATAAGCCAAGTTTTTTTTTTTTTAATTGTTCATTCACATGGTTAATCTCTTCTTTTAACTACAACTGCAATTAAATATGCTATTTAGGGTGACCTTTCCCCAGCCTCTTGTCTTATTTCTTTTAATCTAAAGAGCATTCTGGCTCTCACTGTGATCAATCGTACTTTCTCTAGTTTCATTGGTTTTTGCATTGGTTTAGCTGATCATATTAGGTATACAATCTTCCATCTTTCTTCAAGCTTTTTAATGTCTCACTCCCTTCCTATGTCTTCTCTCTTTGCCTCTATTTCATTGTTACTCACCATGGCTAGCTCCCAAGAGGAAATTGAATATTGATGAGTTTGAGGTTAGAATCTGGTGGGGTCTTCACACTCAGTCCCTTTTTCATGCATAAGGAGGCTAAGCATGAATCCCATCCTTCTTTCTTCACAGCTTGTCAATTTTTTGGTTTTGATGGTGAATTTCAATCACTGCGCTTCTTTTGACACTCCCTAGCATGGTTTTAAATAACGGTCGTTACGTAGCATAACAGCCAATACGTAACGGAAATCGGAGGCTCCGAAACCGATACGGGCCGATAATGCGGTTCGAAAAAAAATTCACAGCTGTAACGGCCGTTACGAAAACGTAACGGCACATAACGGTCGATACCCCAATGTTACATGTCGTAATGATCCGTTACATGGCCAACAGCTTGCAGATTCCCTGAAGGCTTTTTGCTGCAGGCTGCAGCACTGCTTTCCCCCTCTCCCGAGTCCCCATACCCATCTGCCATTCAAAGAGTAAAATGGAAAGTAAAAAACTGACCTTGAAAATTTGTTGGCCGAAGCAATAAGAAGGCTTCACTTCTTCGAAACCTGAGAGTGAGCACACCGAGCATATCTACTCATCTTCGCAGCCTTCCAAGACTCGGGAATTGCAGACTTGCAGTTGCAGCAGCTTGGCGATTCATCGGCGACAGGTCTGCAATAGCTCCATCGCCTCTGCGAATCGCCGATAGCCCGTCAGCACCTTCCTCCGCGAGTCATCGCAATTGCCACCAGCCAACCTCTCGATTTCAACTTCGGAGCTTGGAGTCATTGCTACCGTTTGTGCTTCGCAACCTTCACACCTTCGAGGCTCCTCCGAGTCCCCTCCCCTCTCTTGGTCTCACTCGACTCCCCAGCGTATGAGACACTCAACACTCAACACCCACAGCACTAGCCACAAATCTTATCATTATGTTTTTTTTAAAAAAATTATATTTTGTTGTAAATTATGTTTGTTAAATTGAATTAAAAAAAAAATAGTAATTTAATAGAGTAAAAAATTAGAAATCATTAATAATTATGTAAAATAAAATTTTCTTAATTTATAAATATTTTAATTGTCTTATATTTTTTGAAAGGTAATTATGAAAATCTAATTCCATGACATATTTCCTATTTATTAATATTTTTTAAGTTTTAAAACATCATTTTGACCTTAAATTTAAAATTAGGTAAAATAAATGTTTACATCTATTTTTGGTTTTTAGTTATCAAATAAAGTAAAAATTGATAACTTAATAAAAAAAATTTTAACCTAATAGTTAATACATTAATAATTCTAATTTTTACTAATTACTACTGGAATTTGTAGAAAAATTTTATTTTGATCTATATACTGAGAAAATGCTTAAAAAGTTAAATAGTCAATTTGTAATGTATGTATCTCTATTAGTGATGCTGTGATGTATATGAAAGTAGAGTAAAAGTCTTTTTTACCTTTAAAATTACAATATTAATTTCTTATAGTTATAAATGAAAATAAAATCAAGTTATAAAAAATAATGAAAATATCTTTTTAAAGATAAAGGAATATATTTTTTTTGTAATAAAATATCTAATATTTTATAATTTTGTTTATTTAAATATAAAAATAATAAACATTACTTATTAATTTTAATCAAATATTATATTTTATTTTTACGTAATAAGTATTTAAAATTAGGACTATTTAGTAATTAGTACTTATTATTTAATATTTACTAAATTACTAATTATATTATTCCTGTCATTGTAGAAAGGTTGTAACTTTGTATTTTCTCTATGTTTTGTGTAGAGATCATCAAATTAAGTCTATCAATATGTCACGTGATAGAGGAAATGAAAACTTACCTAGTGAGGATATTGGATGGCATTTTGGTACTGCGGTGAACGATAATAGACATGTTATTATGTGTAAGTTATGTGGAAAGATAATCAAAGGGGGGCATTACATGCTTGAAACAACACTTGGCACATAAAAAGGGTCAAGTAGCTAGATGCTCAAATGTGACCACACAAGTAAGAGAACAAATGAAGAAACATCTACAACAGTATGCTGAGAAGAAAAGAGAAAAACAAAAAAGGCAAGAAGAAGCAGAAACCCAAATTAGAGGAGATTTTGAGAATTTGAGTGATGAAAAAGACTTGGAAGAAGAAAGTATAAGATTTGTTTGACAAGAAAGCATATGATCACAACAACAATGGGAAGAAAGACAAAGATTTTGAGCAAGAACAATTGGAAAGGGTAATATTTATAAAGAGGGAGGTAGCTCTGGCAGTGGTGCTACCAGTGGTTTCAATAGAGCAGGAACTCGATCTTATAGTGGTCGAGAAGCTGGAGGTAGTAGACGACAATGGATCAATCCTGATGCCCCTGAAGTTAGACTAAAGGCAATGGATCCTATTTTAGAAAGAAGCAAGAGTGCAAAACAACCAAAAATCGACACTAAGTTACTGAAAGGTTTAAGAAGTAAATTAGGAAAAGCAGTTGGAAAATTCCTAATTTATAATTGGATTCCAGCGCCTGTAGCTGACTTTCCATTTATGTAGCCTATGCTTGATATTGCTACAGAGGTTAGAAAGGGGGTGAAGGGTCCATCGCCCTATAAGATATCTGAAATTTATTTGAAGCAAGAGTATCAAGAAATGAACAATTATATAGCTTTTTTTTCTAGAATTTGGAAGGAGAGAGGTGTAACACTTATGTGTGATGGTTAGTCAGGACCAACTAGCAAACACATTATAAACTTTTTAGTTTATTGCGATAGAGGTACCGTGTTTCATAAATCAGTTTATGCTTCTGATGTGCCAAGCAGAACAGCTGAATATTATTTCAGGTAATTTTCTAATTTTAATTTTATATACAAATAGTATTATGGACTTGTATGTTTTTAATTAAATAGTAATAATTATTGAATCTATAATTTCATTTCAAATTAATGGACGAGGTGGTTGAAGAAATTGGAGAGGAGAATGTTGTCCAAGTAGTAACTGATAATGAAGCTACAATGAAGGCAGGAGAAAAATTATTAATGCAAAAGAGGCCCAATCTTTATTGGATAGCATGTGCAGCTCATTGCATAGACCTTATTCTTGAAGATATTGGTAAGAAAAGTAACATGAAGAAGGTCTTAGAAGCTGCAAAAACAACAACCTCATTTATTTACAACCACATATGAACAGTGAATTTCATGAAGAAATTCACAAATAATAGAGAGTTACTTCGCCCTGCCATCACTCGATTTGTTACAAATTTCATTACTTTGGAGACTATTGTTAGGCATAAACAAACATTAAGGGAAATGTTTACATCTAATGCTTGGAAAAACTCAAGATTTGGGATGGCAAAATCAAGCCCAACATATGATTCCAAGAAAATTATCTTAGGCAAAGAGTTTTGGCAAAAGGCTTATGATATAATTAAAGTGTAAAAACCCTTGGTGAAAGTTCTTAAATTGGTTGATGGTGATGAAAAACCAACCATAGGCTTCATATATGAGGCAATTGATAGGGCAAAGTTGGTCATTCAAAAAGATTACTGGTTTTACAAAGACTATTGGAAAATTATTGACAACCGGTGGAGTTTTCAGTTGCACCAAGATTTGCACGCTGCTGGTAAGTATAAATCAAATACAATTTCTTATTATTTTAACTTTTAAATTATGCATAATTGCATTACAAAACTATTGATTAATATGTTTCTAAATTTAATTGTAGAATATTTTTTGAACCCACAATTTCTTTATGATGCCCCACCCTCTCCTGAAGTTGCTAGAGAAGTCATGGATGGGGTTAAAAAAGTGATAACCAAGTTGGTACCTGATATAAATACTCAAATTCGAGCTATTAATCAAGTAAGTATTGGTTCCATTAAATTGAATAATGAATTGTTCTAGTTTTTTTTTTTTTTTTTTTTTAAGAAGGGCGGCACCTCCATTATTTATTGATATCCCCTCACTTTTGGCGGAGGAATACCGTAGTTACAAGACAATCAATGGGAGATAACAAAAGACAACACGTTAAAAATCTCTCAAAGAACAACATCAACATCCAGCCAAAAATCAGGATACAAAACCAAACAAAACAAAACAAAATAGGACCTACAAAACAAACCTCATGCAACAAAACAAAATAAAAGATAAACAACATAGAGCATAAGATAAAATCAAAAGGAAAACAGCTAAACATACCTCATATAAGTCGTACTCATCTGCTCTAATTTATACAAACCATTGCTAACTCTAGGGAGTTGACTATTATTTGTAAACAAACTATTCCTTCCCATAACACCTTGTCTAGCCAAGGCATCTACCACTTTGTTCCCTTTTTTATACCAATGATTTATCGAAAAATCTACTCCCTCCAATAAACCAATAAACTGCTCCCGAAAATCCCACAAATACCACAAGGAGCACTTCCTTGCTCTTATCCAATTAACTACAATATTCGAATCACATTCAATATCGATACAGGTATGTCCCAAATTTTTGCAAATCTTTATTCCCTCCAACACAGCTCTCAATTCAGCTTTATTATTTGAACAAGTACCAAAATATTTTGAAAAACTAATCAAAAAAGAACCTGTATGGTCTCTAAGGATGTCACCACCACCCGCCGGCCTTGGGTTCCCCAGGCTACTCCCATCCAAATTTAGTTTCAACCTTCATTGCCTCGGTTTTAGCCATCTCACACTTTGCATAGTTTTAATTCTTTCATTCACAATTTGCACTTCCAGATTCTGCAATATCCAAAAATCCGCATCCTTTAACTAAACCATTTCTATCATGTTTCTACTCAAAACCCCCACCCAATACTTAATGGAGAGTCACACATCACTACTACTCTCTAATTTTCCTCCCATTCTAGCCACACATCTCCTTCTCCACAGCCTCCAAACTACTAAACAAGGAATCAAACCCATCAAAGAACCGAGTTGAGAGAACCTGGAAGCCCTATTAAACCACATTTGGACTCTTTCTTTCCAACTTTGTTGCCTAAGGAAAGGAACACCTACTTCCTCCGAAACCTTCCTCCAAACCTCAGAAGCAAGGTCTCCCTTATTTAACACATGCTTCAAATCTTCTGATTGCCTCATCTCACAACAAGTACACGCCGAAACAAGTGAAACCCCCACCTTTCTCACCTTTTCATCAACACTTAGGCACTCAAAAGCAGCCTTCCACATACAGATATTTCTTCGGTAACCATTTGTTCCAAACCCACTTAACCCAATCAAATTTTGGAGCTCTGACTCTAATAACATCTCATGCGGATTTTGTATTAAAACAACAATCCTTTTCCGAGAGCCATAACAGAATGTCTGAAGAATTTCTAAAATTTCCCACCTTTTCCATCACTTCATCCGCTTTACTAAACCCCAGAATCCTCTGCAAATTTTCCACATCCCACGCATTATTAATAACCAAATCTTTTAATTTGATATGAGATTGTGCATCATTTGGACAATCTACAAACAAAGATCCCGAATTTAGAAATTTATCATACCACAAATTTACATCTCCTTCTCTAAACTTCCACTTATATTTACTAAACAGTTCAGGCATACCCTGCAGAACTTTCCTCCAAAAGGAAGAATCTGATCCATGCGATCTGCAAAGAGCAATATGTCCTCCTTTCACATATTTAGTTTTAAAAAATCTAGTCCATAAAGAATTTTGCGTTAATAAATGCCAACCAAACTTCATGAATAAAGACCGTTACACTTCCGAAATGTCCCTTACTCCTATGCCCCCCTCCTCCACAGGAACACACAATTTCTTCCAAGCCCTCTATTTCATTTTTTCTTTTCCATCCTTAAATCTCCAGAAAAAAGAAGCGAACATATCTTGAATCTTTTTAACCACCAGTTTCGATACATTTAGAACAACTAACAAATACAATGACGTACTTGAAAGCACATGTCTCAACAAAACAAGACGACCTCCTTGAGACAACAATTTACTTTTCTAGCTCTCAACTCTCTTACTAATTTTTTGGATTAAAGGGTCAAAATGACAGCCTTTCAATTTACCATTCACTATTGGCACACCCAAATACGTAAAAGGAAAATTACCCTCAATAAAACTAGTCTCTAGAAGAATTTCTCCTTTCCTCTGAACACCTAATTTAACGAATTGTTCTAGTATTCTGTAATACTTTCAATAATAATTATTAATACATCTAATTAATTAATTATATTTCATAATCATCCTTTTTTAGTTGTTGCTATATCGAGATAGGCAGGAGACTTTTGGAACCCTGTTGGCTTAAAGGGTAGTGAAACAAACAAATCCTGGTAAATATGGCTATATAGCTAAATAATGGATGAATGACTCTATTTTCTCTCTTTATGTTCAAATTTGACTTTTGAAATATACGCTATACTAACATAAAACTCTTTTTAATTCATGCAGTTGAATGGTGGATTCATTATGGCTTGTGTGCTCCTAAGCTCCAAAGAATAGCAATCAGAGTTCTCAGCCAGACCACATCAGCTTCAAACTGTGAGCATAATTGGAGCACATTTAGCCTCATCCATACGAAAATAAGAAATAGATTAAAGTACATGAGACTACAAAAACTTGTTTTCGTATATTACAACATGAGATTAAAGTTAAGACGTACAATGAGAAGAAGCCAACGAGAAATTAAAGAGGATTTCAATCCTATCAATTTGGACTACATTTTCGAAAAAGATGATCCTTTAAGTCAATGGTTAGAGGAGAGAGAGACACCACTGCTTGACGATCAGAACAATTCAAATTGGTTAAATGAAGAAGTTGGTGGTACTACAAAAGGAGGTGATCAACCACCAATGAACGCGAATGATGATTCAAGTTCAAGCCCTGAACGTACACAAAGTGATGACAATCTTGGTTTAAGCCCACCAAGTGATGATGATGGTAATAGTGGTGCTGGAGTTGGGGTTGGGGGGGTGGCAGTGGTGGTGGTGGTGGAGGCGGCGGTGTAGAATATAATTATGGATATGACACAGGGACATCATTTGTAAGGGATATACATACTTCTGATCCTTATGGACTACATGACATACCTGAAAATTATGACTTGAGTATTCCTCCAAGGAACCAATCTTCACAACCCAGGAGAAGGAGTGCTCGTGGTGACCCTAGTGATTCTACTGAAGATTCATATGGTGTGGTTCGTAGTTTTGGCGACTTTGGTTTAGATGGTTCATCATCACAATCATATGGATCTCATCCAGCATATTCACATTATGCATCTCGTGACTCACATTTTTATCCTAGTGGATCAGAAATCTCAGGATCTAGTGAGTCTTCTTCTACACACTACCCAAAGCCAACCCCTGCCCCAACTTATGGACATTATTCAGGAGAATCTTCACCACCAGTACATTTTCAAGAGCAACAACGAAATGACACAAACTTGGGTTTATTCAACTATATATTTCCACAAGGATGGGGAGATAATTTCCTATCCCAATCTCAAGATACAGATGCAAATTATGAAGACCCTCCACATTATTCTTTTTGGTGGTGACATGTGTTATGTTATAAATTTGTAATATTGTATTCATGTATTTTCAACTATTTATTGATATTTGATATTAATCACTTTTTAAATTCATGTATGTGTAATGTGTATATTGAGTATTGAGTCTATTGATTCATTTTTAGTAATTTTTTGACTTTAATTAATTGATTCTTACATTTCTACATCTTTTTACTCATTAAAGTAATGTAAATTATAAAAAAATATATGTTTTTTTTTTTAAAACAACGCACTAAAATTAATATAAAAATCATAATGCCTATTAAAAAGCATTTGTAGGTTAAATGAAAGCCTTCAAAATTCATTAAAAATCATGTACTAATGGATTTTGTGCTTATTTTTCGATTTTGGCATGGTTGTGCATGCGTGAAAAAAATTCACGACCGTTACGCCTGCTTCTCGTTACGTAACACCCGCGTCTCCCGCAACCCATGACACCCGCGACATTACCCGCTACCGCGATTTCGAACCATACTCACTAGATCTCCTTATTTAATGCCAATGTGTCTTGAGTATCTAATGTCCCAGCAACTTCTAATTACCCATAAGGACATTGAATTTAGATAAAATGTAATATAAAATTGTATTAAAATTTATTCAAATCCACCCAAATTCAAATCCAAAGTCCAAAATTCATGAACACTACCTATATTACTTTTCAACCCTTAGCAACCTCGAGATAACTAGAGACATGAGATTCCTTCTAAAAATTCATCATCTCCCCTCATCTAACTATTGTGCTTGTATGTGTATTCTTTGTAAGGTCTGTTAATATGGGGATGCTTTTGTAGCTGGTCTTAGTCCTCTCTTCCCCTCCTTTATCAGAATAATTGGTCAACATTTTAAGTTAGCCTAATAGCCTCTACTAAACTATATCTATTAATGGATGAGCATTATAATACAAATTACTCCTACAAAAAGGCACTCAACAACACAAAGCAATTGGACATGTTCTACATATTGAACACACCTTCTTAGGTGCATCACAACCAATTCAACATGGTAAAATATTATAATTGAAGAGATTCAGTGGCAGCGCATCAATGTTAGTGCAAATTTTCGTATACGATTTGAGCAATTGATGCGATTGATCAAAATTTATCATAAGATCAATACCTCGAGTAATACTAAGACACGGAATAATCAAAACCCATTGAAGTGTTTCTCTTCGGACTTGTCCCGGGGCTCAAGCATCGCATGATGGGACATTTTCTAATGAGATATCAAATAATTAAAATATCAAGATGAAAACACAAATTAACATGTTCCCATCATTGTATATACAAAGATAAGAAATTTTTTCAAGACTGGCAAAATTAGATGAAATATTTAGTTAGAAAGAGTAACTATTCAAAAGCCTTTCCTGTATTCCTTAGAAAATCGAAGTTTACGTTCATAAGTTTTGGTGATCCCCTCAATGCTGCACACTGCAGAGGGTTTGTATATGACATTGATGACTGACGAGCAATCTTAGCTCCATCAAGTTGGTCTTGTGATGTATCTCCAAACTTCACTTGTGAACTCCGGCAAATCTATGTCCTCGCATAAACACGCCAAAAATAAACCAAGACAGCTTATGTGATTTGTACTTGCCGATAATTAAATTTTTCGCCGATTCTACGATATTGTGTTGGGGGATTGCCCACGGCTGTCTAACACTATTTCAAATAACTCAGTATCAGACTCCTGGTCATAATCCGCTCCTTTGTTGTTCTTATTGCTATTACTGAGACTAGTTTTGGTTGTAGATCGATTGAGCCACTGCGAGTCGATTCTTCCCATGGAGAAAAGCTCTTTGCTGTCTTCATAGCCCAGAGCAGCAGCAGCAGCAGGGGAATTCACAAGAGGGCCAATGAAGCAGGGGTTCGGTGTCCGGTGCGCATTTGCTTGAGCGTATTTGAAGCTGCTTTGCCCAAAATTAACCAGAACCGTAATGTCGGTATTTGATGCAAGAGTTGGATAAAGAGGAGCACCAAATTCCTCAGACTTGCAATGGATTACTCTTACCACTTCTGAATCCACAGTGAAGAACACCTTTTTCTGGCTTGGATTGAACCCACAACCTATCACCTTGTCTCTCTGCCCCCATTCTGCCTTTTCTGATTCTAGCACAAGTTTAACTCCTGCAAGAGAGGGGGAGTCATGGGGAACGTTGCAGAAAGAAAATGAAGCTGAGAACTAGGAAATTAATAAAAGTGAAGGAAAATATATATATATATATATTCTATTCCTAAGGGTACCAAACACCAATAGCCCAATAAAACATGTGCGCTCTCATCTCCTCTGACAGGAAAGGATTCCCATCATTTGAGGGTCACGTCCTGGTATATGTGCCGCTAGACTTGACTGGTGCATTGGCCTAAGGTTGAAGCTGTGTAGGAATACATCAATGGCGGGCTTCAAATCCTAGCATCTACCATTTGAATAGAAAAAAGGAGGATTGGTGGACCCTTAATTATTGACCTTTCATCTGTGATCTGTGTAGGAACTGGTGGGTTCCCACGTCGCACTTTACCATCTCATGAACTGTGGACAATATTTAACTGTAAACTGCTATTTCAATTCACCTACAGATTTTGTCTGCTGTTTGAAAATGTCCCAAGAGCTATGTTTTTGCTTAATTTGTTCACAGTGGTTAAAAATTGTGACGACAATCAGAAGAGAGAATTTACCGTCAAGGAAGACACAACCATTGGAGTTAAATCCAATGGATCCTGGGTAGGTGCCGGGAAGTTTCAAAGGAAGAAAACCTCCCCCTGTTAGCCCCAACGAAAGCTGCACAACCTCACTCGCGCTGTCTTCCACATTACTAATCCTCAATTCTTCTAGCTGCTTTTCGCCATGACTACCGGAAAAATGAACTAAAGATTCCGAATTAACTTTGGAATTCTCCTGGATTAGCTTCGTCCTCTCCCCTTCTGCAGAACTATTTCTTGCCTCCTGATCGTTCTCTCCACGAGACAAGACCGTAATTTCAAAATAAGCTTCTTGAGGGAAGGCGGAATTCCCCAAGGGAGGACCCGGCAAAGGCAAAGCCGTTCTGACTACAGACACAGGAGCCGTAGAATGATTGATTGTGTTGACCCTTTTCAATCCGACCTTCTGCATGAAATCTGCCGATCCCGGACAGATTTCCCACCCTAACTCCGCCTCCGAATCTCTTCCGGGATCACCGGCAACGCACAAACCCAACAGCGTCGATCGGGCGGACGAAGACGATGACGAATAGCCAGTGAAAGCGAATTGAGACCATCCATGCTCGACGGCGTCGGTGACCAGAGAGGGGTAATCTGCCCAATTGAACAGAGGAGGTTTCCCCGAAACCCCGCGTCGGAAAACGTAATAATTCGCTCTCCTCTTGTTCTCTGGATCAAGTTGGTGTCGAAGACTCGCGTGTTGTTGAAGCTTCGCTATACCCACTTCCAAGCTCTCTGCTCCAGTCCTGTTCGCATCTGCGATTCCTCTGTGCTTTTTCCAACAGCATCGCCGGATAAACAAAGTCAGAAGGGCAACAAGAACTCCGACACATACCGCCGCCACCGTAAAATGAATCCATCCAACCATCCCTTCTCCTCAAATTAGCCACTCTCTCTCCCTCCCTCCCTCGTTCTCCAATGTTTATGCTATTGACTCTGTTTTTTGATGAATTGAAAAGGGTTGTCTAAGACATTTCTTTTCTCTGCGAAGAAAAGCGTATCGAAGGAGAAGAGACTGAGATTGTGACCAGAAAAAGATCGGAGGAGAGGGAAGCGTAGACTGAAGACCGGTTCAAGAAAGGCAAGCGTGGCGGATGACAACAGTGAAGCAGTAGCAAAGAAGGTAGCGTTGCTAATACTCAGTGGGGGCATTAACGTCTTCTCGGCGTCTCTCGTTAATTAATTTAGTACACCTTCCCTTTTCTAGATTTCTTCGTTCAAAAACGCGCTTTGTTAATGCCCCCTGTTTTACAGATAACAGAGGCGGGGGTTGCGCTGACGTTTGCGCGCATAAGCACTTCTAGAAAGCCAAAACAAAAGGACTTATTTTGAACATAAATAGTGTTGCATTAAGTGCTTAATTGGGACTGGCTTCTGCGAAGCGTCAGTTTATTGTTTGTATTTGGGAGTTACGAACTGTAGTTCTTTAAGAAAAAGAAGAGGAAATTTTTGAAAGCAATAAAAAAGAAATTGGACATGAGAAAAAAAGGGAAAGAATGGAGAATTTTGTGAAGAAAGTCTTTTAAGGGAACTTGTTAAGGTACCATTTTAATAAATATTATTATATTGTTTGACTTTAAATGTTTTAATTTCAATTTAATTGAATAATAATCTTTTTAAAATAGTAGTATTAACAAGGTCATCATGATTAATGACACTCATTAACAAGATTCAGAATAGGAAAAGGATTAAATGAAATCAAGGAATTTCTATATGGGGGGAAAATGGATATGTCATAAAAATTGAATTATTTCCTTTTTTTTCTTTTTTTACACAGCATTGAAGATGACCTAGAGTTACTAATTTTCCCAAATTGTTACCCAAAATAAAAGCATTTCCAAATAAGAGAGAGAGAGAGAGAGAGAGAGAGAGAGAGAGAGAGAGAGAGAGAGAATATTAATTATAATTATTATTGTTTTGTGGAGTGGTGGAATGCTGGTGCAGTGAGAAGAAGGTACGTGGGTGTGGGTTGGTTGGGGGGAGATTGGTAGCCACTAAGCACAGGGGAAGTACCAAAGCTTTATATGGGAGAGGTTTCTCCCATTCTGCATGCCACCACAGAAGTACCTAAAGGCGAATCCTTTAAGTCAACCCTTAAATACATTGTATTGTTGCCATCATTAGATGACAATCTATAATTCAACTCCGTAGTTCATACCCAGAAAAGTTTGGCTGCTTATTATGCCATTCATCATCTCCAACATTCTCTCATCACCCAAAAAAAAAAACATTCACTCAAACACTTGTGGGGATAGTGCATGTACCCAATTCCATGGCAATCCACCTTGGATTGGCTCGGTCACTTTTCTTTACCTTTTTTTATTCTAGTGGGTAGGTGGGTGGCTAGCTTGAGGAATGGGGTTGGGATGCAATTTGCCCCAATCTAATTGGATTATCCGTAGTGGCAAATGGCAGAGTGGAGAAACAGGTCTGTCTGAAATAATTGTGATAAATTAAACAATAATAGCAAGAGGGAAACTGCTGCCCCACTTGCTCATAATCTAAAGAAAGACTTACATATCACGAAAGGAAGCAGAAACATTTTCTCCCAATACACTAAAAGCAGAAACATTTTCTCCCATACACTAAAATTATTTTGCATAAATAATATGATCTTCACATAAGTTTAAGCATAAGTTTTAAGTGACACAGTTTTAGAGAAGAAGGCATAATATTTTTGTAGCATCTAAAATTTTCTTTTCGAATAACCCATTACCCAAAGACAAGTTAAGAAACAAGTAATCCATTTAAACTTTTTGAGTATGGACTTCAATTTTATCCAAGTACACTGCTTAAACATATGAACTCAAATATTAACGAAACATTTTATAATTATTCTATTCTATATTTATTATGGATGGACTTTTTATATTTTTTATCATTGACATAATAAGTGTCTTCACAGTAATTGATAAATCTATAATCAAACCCTTTTGTTTTCTTTAAAAACCTCATTAAAAAAACAAAACATAAACTTTTGTGCACCTTTTTTTTTTGGTCATACAAAGAGTAATCAAATTGTCCAATCTCTTTGGGAGGTTCAAATTTGTGTCTTGAAATGGATGCAATGGTACCATCCATCATAAAGAGTGGGAATAACAAGGAAGAAACAGGGTGGGCAAGGGCAACAGAAAGATGGGGTGTGGCCTCCCAATGTTGTCATGTAGGAAACGAACTCTCTCTTTGGCCTGCCCCCTAACCAATAACAAAAGACATCTTAATAAAGGAAAAGAGAAAGTAAAAGAAGGAAAAGGTGAAACAACCATCCGGCATTAAAAGGTTTCATCACCTCCCCAGGCATCAAAGCCAGAGCTCCTCTGTTCCACGTTTGTCTCTCTTCTCCCAGACAGAGTTCTCTCCCAAAAATGATTGGCAGTAGGGTTTTAGAATTCACAGGGATAAATGGGACATGACGAAATTGAACTGATATGTCACCGGAGACATCAACAATGCGTCAGCACTCTCAGTCCCACCCTGTGAGCTTCAGCCCATGAGTTACAGTTGTTGCTCTGGGCTTTGCCAGGGCTTTGAAAGGCAAAAACTAAAATCTTGAGATCTTAAACCTGGATTTCGAAAAAATTTAATATAAAATTATACTAAAATTTATTTAAATTTATCCAAATTCAAATTTAATGTTCAAAATTCATGCTCCCCATTACTTGTCAATAATATTTATTATTAGGCATGAACTTAATTTTTGTACTTATTTACATGGAAAAAAGTGACAATATCCCAAGGATTATTATTATTAATAGGTAAGTCTCTTTCCCCACGCTTTCATATAAAAATTTTGATTGCAGAATGAGTAGAATGGTTGACCTGTGAGTTATTGTAACCCATTTGTTCAAAATGGGGAGGGAGGTCAAAATTAAATAATAAGCAAAGGGCTGCAAACGATAATATATTTAATCATGGCTTCTAGATTGACTGTGGCTGGCTAGTTTGCTGATTTCAAATTCAGAGGTGGAGATGTCTGGATAGACAAGTCAGACCGCATCATATATTTCAGTGTCATGTCTCGCAATAATTAATGAGAAATTCCTTTCATTTTTAAAGAAAAGAAGAGTCAAAATTGACATAATTTCATTGAGTTGGACCTTCTCGGACATACAGAACGAATGAACGCATATAACCAACCACTGAACGTATCTTTTAATTGGGACAAAGGGAGCTGAAACTTGAAAGAGGGTTGTCAACCTTATTACTTTTTTTTATAGGCATATGCCAGTTGAGTGAGTCGATCGATTTCATAATTAACTAATTCTAGTGCATAGAATTGTTTATTGGAACGAATTATGTATTCAACAAGCACCCTGGGAGATTTAGAGTGTGCTTATTTAATCATCTTTTTTATTTGTTTTATACGAAGGTCAAATTTATGATTTATTTTAAAATAATGTGATTGTAAAGTGAATTTAAGAAGTACGGTAAAAAATAATATACGTAACAAAAAGAATTTTACGGAATTTTAGTTTTGGAGAATGTGCACCCACTAACACCCCCTTTTCGGACCGAGAGGAAACTTAATATGTGAATTTTAATGATTTCGGTCCTAAAGTTGGGTCACCATATAAGTGAGCGTAAGGAATAAGAATTCAAGATATACTTTATCTTAAATTCTGTTAAAGTGTCAAACCACCAAACAGCATGGTAAGGTATACTTCACCATGTGATCAACTTCAAGAGGCGCACGATTAGTCACGTGAACCGTAAAACGGACACGTGGATACTCGGTGCGTAATCCAAAAAGGTATACTTCACCTTATCCACTAAGCATGTTTGGAGTACAACATATTTACAACAAATGGTAACTAGGCCTGAGCAAATGCTTGAACTTGTTAGTAGAAACTAATTTTTCATTATATTTACATAATTATCAATAACAAAATAAAATCATGAAAACTAAATTTTGATTATATTTTCATGATTATCAATAACAAAATAATCTCATAAGGAACAATTTCGTGTAAAACAACATTTGTCGTCAATATGCTTGTTCTCTAAAAATACGATTCGAGTCAAATGAATGGCCCTTCTCATACCTTGATTGCTAACTAAACCTTTCAATAGCATATGTTCCTTTATCGCCTCTATAATAGCCTCATTTGTGAACAATAGACTACACAGACAACTTTCCCACTAATTAGTGGTAGCTCAAAGAAAGTAAATACATAGCTTGTTAAAGATGACCTCTTGACTAAGTTCTTAGTAAAGTCATAATTGATGTATTAACAACTCTATCTCAAGTGGAACAACAAGCTTCATCATACATCAAATTCAAACATATAGTGTCCATCAAATTCATCGCTTAGTGTTATGGCTTGAAGACTCACACCAGGTGAAGTTTGTGAGGTACTAATTATGACACACAAACATTAACTAGTTAGCCTAAAGTTAACGATAAATTAGATGCATCGCATGAACACATGAAAACATTCACAAACATCAATCAAATACAAAGTAGAAAGCAGTAAGTAAGCATGTAATTAGGACCGCAAACGAATCAAGTCGCTCACAAGCAGCTCAAAAGCTTGATTCAGTAAAAGCTCACCAAGATTCTTCATTATATTAAAATGATCAATTACCAAGCTCAATTTAAGGTGCATTTAGTTAGAGAGCTCATCCTCAAAACCTAGGTGTAATAACTCAAACTCAAAAAATAAAAGAAAATAGATAAAAGGAAAAAGGGGAAATAAAAGAAAGGGAAAAGAAGTTTAAAAAGGGCATCAAGCAGGGACTCGTCAACGAATTTGTTCTCCTCGTCGACGAGTACATGTGTCCTGTTAACGAGGAATTACCGTGAGCAGGGAATATCCAAATTTTTAAATGCTTCATCGACAAACATGATGACTTCATCGACGAATGTTCTTCTTAGCTTCGTCGACGAACCTTTGAAACTCGTCGACGAAGGCCAGGTTATAAAGTGACCCTGAATCATTTCTTCCACGAAATTTCTCTCTCTCCTTTCATTCTCTCTCTCTAGGGTTCGGCCCTACCACCTATATTCTTCGAATCCGGTTCGGATTTAGCCCGATTCGATGATCGGAAACCACCACGAGGTTCCTGAGGAGTTTCGCTTCAAGTTAGCCAAGGAAAAACTTGTTTTGGGATACTTGGGCACCACTCCAAAATCAGGGTGAGTAGGATATTTTTAATATTAAATTAAGTATTGGGAGTGTGTGAGCCTAGGTTATGTTAAATGATAAATATCCTAGGGTTAAACTAATTAAGTTAGGTTTTTGGAATACAGGGTTTCATTTTCTATTCGATTTGGGCAGAATTTCGAGGAGCAGGTAAGGGAATACGTTATAACAGCTTTTTATTAATTTAAACCGGTTAAATTTGAGTATACAATTCTATATAATTATGCATAATTTTCTAAACGGTTTAGGCATTTGGATCAAAAATGATTTTGATTATATATCATATTTGGAAAAAACCGTGTGGCATGAAAATAACTTTCATAATTAAATGGTTGCGAGTATTGCTTGA
Organism: Malania oleifera; assembly: GCF_029873635.1. Lineage (NCBI taxonomy): Eukaryota > Viridiplantae > Streptophyta > Magnoliopsida > Santalales > Ximeniaceae > Malania > Malania oleifera. The sequence goes on from NC_080424.1 coordinate 83,672,058, forward strand.
TTACGATTTTTGTCCACTTGTGGTTACTGTTTGGGTTGCAAATTCCGATTGGTTGTGATGCGGTTTGGATGAATAAATATTGTGAACTTGAATGCAATAATGTGTTTACATGAATTGGATGTGTATTGTTTTATGGTTCATGTAAATTGCGATATAGTGTTGGCAGTTGTATGAGGAGGTCATTATATCGTACCTGATATAAATCGTCATATAACGTTGGCAGTGGTATGAGGAGGCCGTTATGAGGACATTTATATTCAGGGGGTAAAACATTGACAGTGGAATAAGGAGTTTGTTTTACTGATTTACTATGAATGAGGTTGTGTGTGTGGATTTGTAACATGTGTAGTTGGGAAGCTTGTGTAGTAACATGTGTGGTTCTGAGTCCTATGTGGATGATATTCCTATGTGGATGTGAGTCCTATGTAGACTGTATTTCCTGTGTGGATATGGACCCTGTGTGGGTGTGAATGAAGTGTGTGTGTGTGTGTGTGTGTGTGTGTGTGTGTGTGTGTGTATGTATCTTGTTTGGATGGGTTGTGATATGTGTGTATACATGGATCTCTATGAAATGATTAGCATTGTGTAAATTTAATTGCATGAATATTTATGGCAAAATAACACTCTCCGCCCAAGGGCTTACTGAGAGAGAGTGTCCTTATCAGTATCAGTTGTGGCTGCACCCAAATAAAAGGGTAAGGTTACAAACGGTATCAGAGCATAGGGGTGCTACTTGTATGGGCGGGTAATCACCACAATCCTTGGAAACTTTTACTATAAATATTGGCTTGTTTGTGTGACTACAGTATGTATGTGTTTTATTGGTTGTTGTTGATTTTTAAATGACAATATTTTATATTTTATTAAAACTCTTCTGTCACACATTGTTATAACTTATTTCTTCCTTACTGAGAGGTGTCTCACCCTAGCAATTTATTATTATTTTTAGGTCCTTCAGTTAATCGATCTTAGAAAGCTCTATGGCGGGATTTAGTTTTGTGAGTGGTTAAAAGAATAGATATATGTAAAGTTATATGTTTAATTTTCTAGTTATGTAATATGCAGAATTTGGTTATACTTCTTTATGGGTTTGTATATATGTATATGGAACTTTGGTATTTTATTTGAGATTGTTTAATTAGTTCTGATGTGTGAATGGTATCAGAGACGTGTGATTGGTCTCATCATACCCCAGGCCCCACCTGGCGACTTTGGGGGTGCTACACTAGGTGTTAAGGAGAGAGATCTAAGAAGATTTTATATTGGCTTAAGACTGCTCACAGAGGCGATATGGGACTAGACGTACACCAACACTCCCCCTCGAGCCCGTAGGAGGAAATGAGGTGAGGAGGAGTCCAACCCACGGAGGAGCCAAGCAGCCCAAGGTCTAGCTCTGATACCAAGTTAAAGAGCTTATCCACAAAACCTCGGTGTCAAGGAGGGAGAGCTAAGAGGACTTTTATACTGGCTTGAGACTGCTCACAAAGGCGATGTGAGACTAGATGTACACCAAAACATTTAATGTATGAGTCGAACTTGAATATAAATAGGCTTATCTCATTTTAGCTCATAAGCGACTAGATTACAAGCTTTGTTAGTGCAACGACCCCAAAATTATTACTATTTTTTTCTTTATATATATATATATATATATCCTGCAACAATATAATATTCCTTTGATACCTATAATAATATCCACTATAACGTCTCGGACCTCAAGTGGTACCGAGGATACCTGTTCACAAAACATATCACCTATTGTGTGGAAAACATAAAAATACATTCACCTTATTTACTATAACAGAGTTTTAATATTTCCCAAAACATACATATACATCTCCTAGAAAATCCACAAAAACTCCTAGGGACTACTCAAAATACATCTCCTAATACAACGCTTACCCTTTAGCGAGTGCAGTACTAAAGTCCCCTCTATCTCGGAGCTCCCATTGCACACCTATGTGGATCACCTAAAATGTTTGGAATTCTGGGGTGAGACGACTCTCAATAAGACGAAATATGTTATTACCAGTGTGTGGCAAATGAGTTTACATGAATAATACATTTACTAATCAAGTTGTAACTAAGATAACATTTTAGGGTAAGGCATATCATAACTCACACCTATGTCACTTAAAATACAAGTGTTTCTGAATTTTCTATTTAATCGTACTTTTAGTTATAATAGATAAATCTTGATTTCTATAAATCTACATACATATATAACTGTGAAAACTTCCCTAGACGGATAACTATATGCATGAATTGACCCTGCATGCTCGGGTTGTGTGGCCCATAGACTGGACTTAACTCTAGCTTGCCTATCAAGCTAAGTCAAACTGTAAACCTGCATAGTACAATTGGCCCCCTCAACTTGGTCCTGACTGCCAAGGAGCTCTTCGTCTCTCCTCTGGGCACAATTGATTGTCATTCCACACTTTATCCAAGATGTATGATTGCACTATCTACATTGTATTAGCTATGGTATCGTGCTCTGTGATCTGTTTTGGTCCATTAGGGTTCTAATACTATACAATACTATTTATGTATATTATTGTTTTACTATGATTCTATATACACTGTAATACCATGATTTTGTAATAACTGTAAAGCATAGCTCTGTAATAACTGTATATCATGGTTATGTAATAACTATAAAGCATGGTTTTATACAAACTATAATACCATGATTCTATAAAAGTTGTAAAAAATTATATATTAAGTCTCTGTACTATATCTTATATTTCTCATGCCACACAATTTAAATGAAACTCTTATACTATAATCTGTATGAGAAAACTGTATTTTCCTACTATATAAAAATAATATATATCATTTGTAAAAATTTCTTGTATCCCAAAAATCTGAATTTTTACAAACATATAACAAATGTAAAATTCAAATCTCATACTCTAGATTTTATATTCTATAATATCTAGTAAATCATATGCTAAAATCTCATAAACGCATGTTATACTTCCCACACTCACGGTGTTCAGAACTCAAAAACCTTGAAATCATGTAACCCCAGAATAATATCACATTCACATTTTCTCCGGACCCACGTACCAAATTTTATTAATGAAACTCCAAACAATAAATATTTATCACCCTTACCTCATTCCCTGAGGAAACGCCCGCGGGAGCCCTAAACCCGTGCCTGCAGCGTTTACACCAAAACCTTATATTCCACAAATTCTAATTTATCAGTTCAACCCCAGAATTATGTTCATATTCACATTCCTAGACCTATACACCCATTAAAGCAATTAAACCACCAATCAACATCATAAACAACTTCTTTACCTCAGTTTTGGGATGGTGTCTAGTGTCGCGACTTTCCCGAGCGCGGGTGTCCCGGGATGGCAAAATAAAAATTGTAATTTTATTTTCAGGAAAAATGGTGTAATGCAAGGATCGGGAGTTTAGTTATGCGAGAGGAAGGTATGAGCACTCCCTATGCACCCGTTCTTAAGAATGGCACCTAATTAATCAAAAATTATCCCACTAATTAAATTTAATAAGTCTTTAAAATTATTCCCTTTCGTGAATTTATGAAATGCACATACAAAGAAATAAATCACACAAAAAATGTACATAATATATATTACCTCATAACTGGGGTACATAAGGCTTAAAAAACCCATTCCTTTTTTGTTGCAATCATAGGGATATACACACACTAAAATAAATAATACATAATACAAAATATAAATATATCAAAGAAACAAAAATATTAAACATATTATATTAGTAATAATAAAACTAAAATAATAGTAACAACAATAAAAACATATTAATATAATAACAACCTTGTACTAATAATATGAGGTATGTTTAACTGATTTTCTTTTGGCTTTAACTTATGTTTTATGTTATTTATCTTTTGTTTTGTTTTGTTGCGTGAGGTTTGTTTTGTAGGTCCTATTTTGTTTTGTTTTGTTTGGACTTGTAACCCGATTTTTGGCTGGATGTTAGTGTGATTCTTTAGGAGGTTTTTAACGTGTTGTCTTTTGTTATCTCCCATTAATTGTCTTGTAACCACGGCATTCCTCCGCCAAAAGTGAGGGGTTATCAATAAATAAATGGAGGTGCCACCCTTCTTTAAAAAAAAAAAATTATGTTAATAACACAATGTAATACTTTAATAGTAGTATATAATATCATAATAACACCATACTAATATACATAGTACAATATCATAATAGTAAATTACTTAACAACATAACAATACCATAATAATACATAATAAAATATCATGATAATAAACTACATAATAAACTACTATAGAAATAAACTAATATAATAATGTGTAGTACTAAACATACCATAATAAGAACACCATAATGTACCAAAATACTAAAAATAATATAATATGTAATACTAAATATAAACATATAACAATACTGAAATGCCATAATATCATATATACTACCATAATAAGAATTATACCATAATAATAATCTATCATAATAATAAACTACCTTTCGACATAATAATAATACCCGAATAATAAACAACCATAATAAATAATAATAATACCTTAATAATAATCTGTCATATTAATAATGAGAAAGCTACATAATGATAATCCAAAACCCTAAATATTAAACATACAACTTGAATATTGCCTATTTAAATAAATACAACCAAAACCCTAAATATTAAACATACAACTTGAATATTATGTACTTAATAATATACGACAACAAAAATTACTACACTTAAATATTGAACAATGGAATACTTACCGCCCCAAAAAAATCCTATAATAATGAGAACAAACTAATTAATATTTATAATAGTATAAACATAGAGTTCAATAATTAAAAATCCTAAAACAATAAATATAAGTCAATTAATATTAGCAGTAGCATATAATCATGGATAATAATTATTAAAACCCTACTACAATCATAATAAACGAATTAATATTAACATAATACACATGGATGTTTAAATAAAAATAAAAATAAAAATAAAAAAAGAAAAACTAGTATTATGACATCAATAATTTTAATAAAAATTAAACTTGAACGTTAAACAATAAAACAAATATCCCTACAATAATAGAAAAAAAATCACACATCAACGGTATTAAATTGACTTAATATACACAATAACAAAACTATAAACAAGTATATAAATATATTATAACAATGAATCCCTACAACCTACCCCCAAAATATTAAACATTAGTCTATAGATATTTAAATAACAATTTTTAACCCAACAAAATATTATTTAACACATATACAATGTTAATACCAAAAAAGAGTTGAACTTTAAAAAGAATAAAAAAAAAAAAAAACACTTATGTGCATGAGTATATAAACATAGGGACTTACCTCAGCAATGTTCCGCTGCCGCTATATTTGGTGTTGAGGGAGGCCGGTAGGAGGCTCGGTCTTTCTGTCAGGTCATGTCGGGCGATATAGCAATCGTTGATGCTGCTGTCTTGGTTGCTGTTGGAATCTAGGAGACTGCGACGCAAGGGTTGTCAGAGAACGGGGCTGGAAAACGTCTGACGATGCGAGAGAGACAACGATGACGGTTTCCGAAGTTAATGGTGCTACTAGAGGGTCGTTGCTGGTTGCTGTGGTTGATGCTCAAAGTTGCAAGGAGACCATAAAGAAGGTGGTTGCTTTGGAATGCTTACCTGCTGCTTGGTCATGGGTGCCTCCTCCTTAGTTCTTGAGGTGGTCGGGGAACTGCAGTGGAAGATGGTCGTGGCTAAGTCATCGAAGAGAGTGATAGTTAGCTATGGCAAGTGAAGCTGGTCTGGAGATGGAGATGTCTATGGTCGTGGGTTGCTAGGAGGTTTGATGGGCTGTCGTGTGTGGGGGTTTAAGGTAGGAAGATGGGAAGAAGGTGAGGAGCTGACGATGAGGTTGGTGATGCTATGAGGGAGAAGGGATGCGTGAAGAAGATGGCTAGAGTTAGCAAGAGAATGAGATGAGATGGGGGAGAAAAAGAGAAGGCTCAACGTGAATTTTGGAGACCCTCCCCCTCGCGGTCGTGAATGTGTGTCTCTTTATAGGCTTTTTCCTTGAAAACCCTAAAAATAAAGCCTTTTTCTCTCTTTTTTTTTTTTGTATTTTTTGTTATAATATTAATAATAATAATTATTATTATTATAGTACTAACAGTAATAATAATACTAATACTAATAATAGTAATACTAATAATAATAATGAACATACTACGCATAAATACTTAATAAAATAATACAAAGATACTAGAAATAATAAATATTACAATACCAAATATAAACATAGAAAATAGTTGAAAATACATAATAATAATAATAATAATAATAATAATAATAATAATAATAATAATAATAATAATAATAATAATAATAATAACCCCTTTGTTATATTTGGCCTAAACAAAATGGGTTGTCTACACTTGGGATCCTCATAACATAATTCTGCTCCGGTCAATATGACAAGGATCGCCACTAGGCCTCAAATACGGAGTCTGATCGTCGATGGGGCGAATTTAGAGTGAGAAAATGAGGAGAGAGAGAGAGAGAGAGAGAGAGAGAGAGAGAGAGAGAGAGAGAGAGAGCTTTTGTAATTCTAAAAGAAAAATGACATGCAGCCCCTATATACTGTTCTGTCCCAGAGAAAATCGTCGACGGTTTTCTTAAGCTCCTAGAAAACTGTCGAAGGTTTGGTCTTTAACCAAACCAGTTTTCACTGTTTACCCTTAACCTAGTCGCGGTAAAAATATAACCATCAACGGTTTTCTTAGCACTCTGGAAAACCATCGACGGTTTGGTCCTCACCAAACCATTTCCTCTTTTTTCTTTGTTTTTCTTATTATTTTCTATTTTCGGGTCTCTATAGTTAGGCTCCCTTAATAGGCTCATTTATGGGTTCTTTAATAGAATAAAATAAGGTTCAGTAAACTATAGTGGGCTTATTTAACCTAAAAACCCAAATTTCATAACCTGAATTTAGTGTTAGAGTCAAGACCTAGCCCATGGCCAATAGGCTAGCCTAGTGGAGGTCAAAGAAACCCTAATATAGTTTGAGTAAAAGTCATTTTCATCAATTTTTACCTAACAAAACCCTAAAAGACCTTTGCCTCTTATAGTGAGAGGTTCTCAAAGAGTCAACTCGTTTGTGAATAACTTAGTAGTTTAGCTTAATAAAGGCTCATTCGGCTCATTCATTTTGCACAAATGAGCAGGCTAGAGCAAGTGTAGTCAAGCTCGATTTGAGCAAAACTTGAGCTCAATTAAAATTTTAATAACCATGCTTGAGCATGGTAAAGCTCTGCTCAACTCAACTCCTTTGCAGCATATACCTAATAGCTAAACAAATGAATCATATGATGAATAAAAAAGTAATTTGATTGATCTCATTGCACCTTCATAAGCAACATTCATTTAGCAAGAAATTTTTGCTCCCCTGATATATGCTATAAATTCTAGTTTAGCTAAGTTAGGTTGTAAATCCTAACCCTCAGTTTTTGTTCTTTGCAGACTTTTCCTTGCAATTCTTTATCTAATCTCTTCTTTTACCCTTTCAGCTTTTGGATCTTCTCTTGACATTCATGATGGTAAATATGCTAGTAAGCCTAGAATTCCTCATAATAATCCTCCAAGAACGTAGGCCGAGGCATCAGCTTATCAGGCCCTTATGCCCTCGAGACCTTGTAGGATTCACCCCGCCTTTCTTGCCAAGCTAGGTAACCAATGGTGACATGTGAGGTGCGCTTACCTTTATCCAGGATCTTAGGTTTCAACTAGGCTACCTTGGCTTCCTTAATCTTCCCTTTTGCTGATGCTTCCTTGTATTTGAATTGGAACTTAGCTAAATGAGTCGTTCAAGGGATGAACTAGGGATTTCCCATGTGTCAGAGTGCTATAACTAGTGCATAGCCAATGCAACCTCGAGCATCAAAAAGTAGGACCCTAGAGAATGTCCCACATCTCAATAACATTGGGTGGAGATTCATCTTATAAAGACCCGAAAAATAGGAATTAATGAAATAATAAAGAAAAGAGGAAATTAATTTGGTTTGGCATAGGCCAAACCGTCGACGATTTTAGTGGAGCTCAGAAAAATCATCGAAGGTTTTGAGTTACTACGGCTTAATAAGGGTAAAACAATGAAAACGATTTGGTTAAAAGACCAAACCGTCGACAATTTTCCCCTGAGCCAGCAACCTATAAAAGGGGATCAAGTCATTTTTTTTTTGGGAAAAATTAAAACCCTCTTCTCTTTCTCTTTTTAGGCTGCAACCATCACACTCTCTCTTTCTCTCTCTCTCTGTCTCTCTCTCTCTCTCTCTCTTCGATTTCTCTTCCATTTTAAGCCCGAATCGAAGGATAAATGGCACTTCAGGATTCCGACGACGATTCTTTGTAGTTTAACCAGAGCAATTTCGTTGTTTAGGCTTTCTAGGCACCACTCCAAAAATAGGGTAAGGAAGATATTTTTCAAGTTTAATTAGTTATTAGAAAAGTATGGGCTCAGGAGTATTAAAATGGTAAAAATTCTAGAGTTGAGCTGATTGAGTTAGGGTATATGGATACAGAGTTTGTGCAAGCGCCGCAGGCACAATTTTGAGATCATATCCCTGCAGGCACATTTTCAGGAAACAGGTAAGGGGAATAGATTGTGTCAGGCGTTTTCAGAAATTTTATTGACTAAATTATAACATGTGATTTTTGAATAATACATATATATATATATATATATGTTTTCCCGAGTATATCGATTTGTGTGAATGGGAACCTTGGAAACGATATATGTGTGTTTGAGAAATTGGGTTATTGAGTTTGGGTAAAACCCTAGAAATGGTTATACTAGTATTTTCAGTAGAATATTATTATAGTATAAGTTATCACTCAATCTATGTGGCATGAGTTTGAAAGTCATGTCTAATTAGATTTGTTAGTTTCTATGGTAAAAATATATAGATAGAGGTAAGATTTTATACAGTATTACAACATCCTCTATAGGACTACAGTATTACATCATCCTATATAGGACTACAATACTGATTTTATACAGTATTACAGCGTTCTATATAGAACTATAGTACAAATTTCATACATAGTTACAGCGTTCTATATAGAACTACAGTACAACATTTGATACAGAATTACAGAATGACAGCATTCTATATAAAATTACAGTACAACATTTGATACAGAATTACAGGATGATAGTATTTTATATAGAACTACAGTATGATAGTATTTTATACAGAATTACAATATTTTAGTGATTTTATACAGATTTATAGTATGACAATTTATACTGAGTTGTGAATGAAATCATGATATTATATTGTTTTAAAAATCGCATTATATGGTTTAAGAACCCTAATGGATCATAGCTAAGCATGGTACCGTAACTTCACAGATACTAGTGCAGCCACACTTCTCAAATAAAGTGTTGGTGGTATACAGTCGATTGTGCCATTGAAGTGTAGAGTTACCCCCTGGAGTTTGGATAAGTTAGGTAGGCAAATTATACTCATAGTTACAGATACATATACAGTTGACTTAGTCTAGTTAGGCTAACCATGGCTAGGTCCCGTCTTCGGACCGCACAACCCGAATCATGCGGGGTTAATTCATGACATTGTTGTTTATCCATTCAAAGCAGTTCTTCTATGCATATATGTGTATTTACTTATACAAAGTTATTTTCTTATACAGAGTATGATGAGAAAGGAAAGTATGTATTTTGAAATATATTTGTATATACGTGTTTACAATTTTACATGATTTCACAGTGAAAGAAAAGGGTAATTAATGGTTGTATATTTGGAACACTAAAACTCATATTGCTACACATTAATAATAATCTATTCCTTCTTACTGAGAGGTGTCTCACTCCAAGAATTTAAACATTTTAGGAAATACGAGGAATCAAGGTTAGAGTGCTCCGGGGCAGGTTCTAGATAATATTGTTGAAAGTAAGTATCTGTGAGTTCTAATATTTATACAGTGATGTTTTGTACACTATTGCTTGTAAATATGTGTATGGGAAGATACTTATATGTTGATGGATGGTTGTAGAACTCTGGTATTGCATCTGGGATTTTATATGTATGTTTCCGCTGTTTAGTTCATGGATTGGTTTATGGTCAGGTTTACCCGTTAACCCACTTCGGGATTAAGATAGTATAGTTTGGTATCAGAGCAAACTTATTTTATATGAAAATAGAATATATATATATATATATATATATATATATATATATATAGCAGAATTTTCGGGTCGTGACACATCCACTAGGCTAGCCATTCCACCCTTGGCTATTTTAGGCTATTAACAGCTTCTATCACATTCATTTTTTAGTGGTTCTAAGAAAACTCGATTATCGGGTTCCTTTCCCTTATGAAGGCACTTTTGAAAAGGTTCAAAGCAATGTGGCCAATAAACCACTGATACAGTATCTTTGTGCAATATAACACGGATCCTTCCCCCTTCTTTCAAAAAAAATTAAAAGAAATGAAATTTCCAACAATGATGGCTAGCACAGCGCCCTCTCCCTTGCGCTCCATTTTCAAGAAAACTTCGATGGCTCCATAGTCAACAACATGCATTACTGAAGGTAGAAGGACCAAACCATAAATGGTGAGAGCTAATAATTGCATATTGAAATTAGAGGTTGAATCGATGAGATGATTCTTAAAAATTTTCTCCAGATTAGTTCAATGTCATCCTTTTGTGTCTCCTTTCTTCTAGACCTTATCAATTATTTCCTTAGCTTGGCCTCCCACGGCCCAAGTCAGTAATCAGCTCAAGTTGACTCCCATAATATTATAGGTGTACACTCAATCTTGTGCCAATTTGAAAAGTAACTCCTCATATTCCTCCACCAATGGCACCAAGTCTATGGGCCCAAAGGTGAAGCACTAGTATGACAAGTCTCAATGTTGTACCAAGGCATCGAGAACCCTCTCATTGACATCTACCTTTAGAGTGACGATGATATGCTCATACTTGGCCCTGAAGTCTTGTTGATCCACCTCTAAGAGTTGATACCAACAACTGAAGATGCCCCTAACATCCTGTTTCTTCTACCACAGTTTCATTTTTTCTGGTAGCATACTCTAATAGCCTCTCGCTAATGCATCTAACTCAATGGCCTACCACCTTTCAAAGTCTGGGAACTTCTTAGATACCTTAAGAATTTCCTTAAGCATGTCATATCCATATGCAATGGACTCTTTAAAAAAAAAAAAGGCATACAATGACAAACCACAACACAGATAAAACTACTAGGATGCTCCCCATGTCCTAAAGTAATGCATAGTTGAAAGGTACGGTACCTATCTCTAAACTAAGGGTAAGGTGTAACGACCTGCTATTTAAATGGGTTTATATATATATATATAATTTAAAATGCTTTGATACCATACTGGATTAAACCCAATCATCAACCTAAGCAGCAAGAAGCGGAAATCAAATAAACATAATCATACGTAGTTATATACAATACTAGAGTGCTAAATTGTTTCCCAAAATATACATATATAACTGTTCCCCAGATATATACATATATATAACATTTAAAATGCTCTAATACCATACTGGATTAAACTCAATCATCAACCTAAGCAGTAAGAAGCGAAAATCAAATAAACATAACCATATGTAGTTATATACAATACTAAAGTGCTAAATTGTTTCCCAAAATATACATATATAACTGTTCCCCAGAAATATCCTCAACTGGCTAGGGTTATATAAAAATACTCCCAAAAATACTCACACTATTGTCAGGACAGTACTGCAGCCCCTCTATCTGCGAGCCTGGTCTGCTTGCCTACCTGGGTCACCTGAAAAATGTTAAAATAATTGGGATGAGTCAACGCTCAGTAAGACGAAATATGTTATTACTAGTGTGTGGTATATGAGTTACAATATTATGAAAATTTGTCTCTATAAAATCATGTATAACTGGATCTATAAATACAATACAAGTAATAGAAACCACCACCATTTTCATGTTGCTTAACATATCAGTATTTTAGGTTACTATTTAAAATACTTCTAATGTACATAAGTATATTCTCTGTCTCTGTAAATCTGTATATATATATATAATAGCTGAAAACTTCCTTGTGGATAACTGTGTGTCATGATATAACCCCTCATGATAGGGTTGTGCGGCCCGTAGGCGAGATCTACCCTGGCTGGCTGACTAGGGTAAACCACTATACTCCCTCGGTCTGATCTGCCCTCCTCAACCCATATCTAATGGGGAGCCTACCCACGTCAGGGCACTATATGATCGACCTACTATCACGTATAATCTGAATAGGTGGTTGCACTCTGTAAACTGTATGTATGTAAACTGTATGTAGCTATGGTACCTTGCTCTGTAAACTGTATGGTCCAACAAGGTCTGATACTATATAATACATCTCTATATACAACTATCTGTTTTTCTATGATTCTGTAATAACTGTATTAACAATGACACTGAAATAAACTATAATTGTATCATCTGTATTTCTGAACTGAACTGTAATTTGTAAGTCATGGTACTGAAAATTGTATAATCATGGTACCGAATACTGTATAATCATGGTATTGTAAATTGTATAATCATGGTACTAAATACTGTATAATCATGGTACTATAAACTGTATAATCATGGTATTCTGTAATTACTATAAAACATATCCACTGGCCGTATATTCTGTAAATCATATCCTAAAAATACTGTAAAACATGTTTCTTTACTATACCCATATTCTCAAGCCACACAAAAATTTTAAACATATTATACGTAAATGATAAACTGTATAAATTTCTATCATGAATAATCATCCAATAAAAACGTATGGTTTATACTGAAACATAGTAAAATTGTCTAGCATAGCATATTTCCCTTACCTAACTCCTGCTAAAATCTCCTACTAAGACGGGTCCTACACCCACAGGGTTTCCTACTTGACACCTTGAAAATAATTTTCGCCAGAACAAAATGTCACTAATTCTACGTCTACAACATTTTCTACAACTTCTAGAAAGCCAAATTCCGAATGAAAGACCTTACCTTGGATTTGGAATGAATTCTAACTTCGTTTCACCAACAATCCGCTCCAGCAGACTTAAAAAGAACTCCGTCAGGAACATCATGGTGGCCTTAGATCGTCGATCCGACAACTAACGGGGCCGAAATAGAAGAGAGAAGGGGGAAGGACCGTCGGAGAGAGAAAGGAGAGGGTTTGTGGCCGAATTTCTGCAATTAAAATCAGTTTAGGGCTATTTATACTACGGGATTCGTCGACGAGCCACATCATCTCGTCAACAAGTCCTTAAGTAATTTCGTCGACAAACCTTACCCTTCATCGACAAAATTCAAAGTAGCCCAAATTCTTCTCTCGGTATTTTCTCGTCGACAAAACCCCTGTATTAGTCGACGAGGTCTGGAAATTTCTTGAAATTATTATTACCTCCAAAGTGTCATGTCGTCGACGAAGTCTACTACCGCCTTCTGTTCCTATTTCCATTTTCCTACCTCTTTATTATTAAAATACTATTATTCTTCGAGTCACTACATAAGGTATTTGTGGTTTTTTAGTGCATGGTTTAGGCTTTAGCTCATAGTTCTAATGGTCCTGGGTATCTTCAGAGAGAATATCATTAGTGAAGTGATTTTCATGAAACCTATATGGAGGACTAAGTCCTATAAAGTCTCCACTACTTCTCCCCTCTCCTAATCCTTAAAAGGAGGGAGTCCAGGTATAGGACTCGTGTAGTGTTAGTGCTCAATGGGTGATGAGAGAACGACATCACAAAACAGGTACTGAAAAGTAAACAATGTACATATTAACATCCAAACGCACAAATAGAGATAAATAACATAAACATAACAAAGGAAACACACATAAGAACACAGATGGCTCGATTCTCAAAGTCTCCAGTCGAGTCACCAAAGTTGTTGAGATGAATTCCGTTCGAGGTGTCGACAAAAGGCAAAGGCGGTCCCCAAACAAGAAAGAAAGAGTTTCAATGAAAAAAGGTGATTCGCAGGACTCAGAGTCACCACTATATTTGAAAAAAGAAAAAAAAATAATACAAGGAAAATGAAGAAAAATCCTGAAAACTTTTTGTGAAAATCATATTTTTGACTTTGGAAGTACATTTGGGTATAAGGAAGGTGATTGGCCAACCACCTCAATGATGATTATCCTTTTAGCACTCTTACCAAAACTCATTCGAGGAATGGTTACCGCCCTTATATGTGTGTGTGTGTGTTTCCTAGAAAAAAAAAATAATATTTCATGAAGCCTATACGAGGGATTGAAACCCCCCCCCCCCCCCCGAGGCTCCACTACTTGTCCTTTTTTGAAAAACCGATTGAAAATTAGTTTAGGAAGAAAAAGAAGGGAAAATGCTTGGGTTGGACCTACCCCTTTTGGGGCAAGCTGTCTGCACTCTTGGAACTCAATATCAAGCTGATGTAGTTCGGAAGAAAACTTGGGTTTGAGTATTTTTGAAAGAAATTCCCACCAAAAGGGTGAAAATTTTGAAAAAAGGAAACAGAAGATTCAAAAAAAAATTAAATGAGGGGAATTAAGGATTTTTAAATTAGGGAAGTCACCATGAAAAAAAGGTCTTTGAAAATTGGGAAATGGTGCCTATTCTTTAAAAAAAACAAAAAAAAAAAAAAAGAAAAAGGAAATGACCTTATTTTGAGAAACAATTTAAGTAAACCCACTTTAAGAGACTACAAAAGATTTTCAAGGTCAAAAAAGCATTGCGGGACTAAATTCAATCTTGGAAAACAAAACCAAAATTTATTTCACGAATGAGGTAAAATTGGCAATGATTTTTTTAAAAGAGGATTTCATGGGGCCTATGCTGGGAAATTAATCCCACCAGGGTCCAATTTCTCCCTCAAGGACAAGAATATTTTTTTAAAAAAATGGTACTCATTTTTTCAATTTCAAAATTGGTGGAACAAGTTCGAAGGATTTTTTGGGACCCATGTAGGGAAATTAATCCCACGGAAGTTCCATTACTTCCTTGAGGGTAGAAATTTGAAAAAACAACATCCATTTTTCGAATTTCAAAACTAAGGGAGCAAGTTCGAAGGATTTCACGGGACCCATGTGGGAAATTAATCCCACGAGATTCCATTGCTTCCTCAAAAAAAAAAAAAACAATACACATTTTCCAATTTCAAAACCAAGAGAGAACGAGTTCGGAGGATTTCATGGAACTCATGTGGGGAAATTATTCCCACGGAGGTCCTATTACTTCCTTAAGGACAAGAATTTTCTGAAAAAATGGTACCTATAGTCGAGTTTTGAAACTAGGGGAATGAGTTCAACCCCTTTTTTTAAGGAAGGCTTTCATGGGTGCCATATGAGAAAATTAATCCCATAGGAGTCCCACAACTTCCTCAAAACCAACTTGTTGAAACCAACATCCCAATTTCGAAAAAACCCATACTAATGACATAATATGACTTGATTTTACATGGAAGGAAAACCATGGATTTTGAGAAGATTGTAAATTTCGTCTACAAAATGATCCATTTTCTCCCAAAAAAAAAAAAAGGTCTATTTGAAAAGGAATGTAAAATTATATATGAGTCACAACGATGCAGGAATTTTATGAAAAGAGAGAACATGCAAGACCACACATGAATATTTATATGAAACCCTATAAAAAAGTTAATTTAAAAAAAAAAAAGCAAGTTGTATGCATGGGTATTTTAGAAAAAAAAATAATGCAAATTTTTGTAAATATATATATATATATATTATTTTTTCCTGTCCTAAAACGTACCCCCATATTAAAGATGGCATGAAAATGATTTTTAAAAAAATTTAAAAAAAAAACTATTTTATATGCAAGATGCACACATAGCAAAAAAAATATTTTTTTTTTAAATTAAATCTTCATGCTAATGGAAAATGTACGAGAACGGAGGAAAAAACACTTATCGAGATGTGTCAATTCGCCGAGAGAGCCTAGAGGAGGAGGGAGGGAATTCGAGTGAAAGTGCGAGGATAGTTGAAGAGATACAGATAGTGTTGGTGGGGGAGAGAGTTGATGGGGGAGGATAAGAAGATGGAGAGAAAGATAAGGAAAAGATAATGAGAGATGGAGAGAGATCATGAGAGGGAGAGAAAGAAAAGAGAGATAATAAGAGGGAAAAAGGAGAGTTTAAAGGGAATATCTGGGAGAGAGTCCCAATCTGGTAGCCTCCTAAGGGGTTTTATAGAGCAAGGGAGATAAGGGAGAGTAGAGAGAAAATGGGGGAGAAAGTAGGGAAGTGAGTAGTTAGAAAATTTGTTAGGTTTTTTTTTAGAATATTTTTAGGAATTTTTAGGAAAGTGGGGGTTAGTTGGAGAGTTGAAATAAGGTGGGGGGGGGGGGGGGGGAGGTTAGGAAGCTAAAAAATATATATTTTAAAGATTTTTTGCCAAAAATAAATGCAAAAAATCTTACCAAAGTCTGACCAAAACGGACTTGGGAGGTTGAAGACAATACCTAGGCCAAAACGGTGTCTTTTTTGAAAATTTTCCATATTGTTTATAATTTTTTTAATAATAATAATAATAAATGGCGTCTTTTGCAAGCATGTGTTTGCCCCCTCCCCCCTCCCTTTTTTTTTATGAACAACAATATTTTGCATTTGGTACGTGGCCGCACGCATGTGCGCATGCAGTCACATGCCAACCCCTTTTCTGTTTTTTTTTTTTTAAATACTTTTATCATTGTTTTTTCTTCTTTTTCATTTTTATTTAATAAAATAATTAATAAATAAATAATAAAATAAAATAAATATAAATCCATAAGAAGAGGAAAAATACTAATCAAGGCCAAAAAAAAAATTTAACAAAAAATGAAAAAAATAGTTTTCTCGATTTTTGTGTCAAAAATACAAAATTTGTACAAATCGCTTCTAACCCTTTCGAACTACTCCAAATCACTTAGGATGGTCCAAATCGGTCAAATGGATGATATTCTAGATTTTCGTGTCGAAAACTCAAAATTTTTCGAGAACCCTCCTAACCCTTTTGGAGTATTCCAAATCACCTAAGATAGTCAAAATTGGTCAAAATGAAGTGAAAATGTCTAAAACGGGCTTAGAGATTTTCTCGATTTTCATATCAAAAAATCAAATTTTGCTTGGGTTGCTCCTAACCTTTTCGAACTGTTTTAAATCACCTAGGACAATCAAAATTAGTTAAAAAGGAGTAGAAATGCCCATAACAAGTAGGACGATTTTCTTGATTTTTGTGCCAAAAAATTAAAATCTACTTGGGATGCTCCTAACCCGTTCAGACTGTCTTGAATCATCTGAGACAGTCAAAATTGGTCAAAAGGAGCAAAAACACCTTAAACGAGTCAAACGATTTTCTTAATTTTCATGCTAAAACCTCGAAATCTACCTGCGATGCTTTTAACCCTTTCGAACTATTTTAAATCACTTCAGATAATCAAAATTGGTCAAAAAAGAGTGAAAATGATATAAATGAGCTGGAAAATTTTCTCGATTTTCATGCTGAAAACCTGAAATCTGCCTGGGATGCTCCTAACCCTTTCAAACTATCCTAAATCACTCAAAACATTCAAAGTTGGTCAAATTGAGCGAAAATGCCCTAAACAAGCCAGGCAATTAGGGTCAATTTCTGGTGCGGGATCTAGTCACTCAATTTTGATAGCCTAGTCAAAAAATGACTATCGACATGAACCCCTCCAAATCACCTAGAACGATCAAAATCAATAAAAATGCAGTCAAATTATAGAAACCCGATTTTGGTATCGATTTTCACGTGTGAAATTCAAGACATCATTGGACACCTTTTAATCATTTCAAACCTCCCTGAACCACCTGAGATGGTAAAAAAAGAGCAAATATCCAATGAAAATAGGTAGAGGGTTAGGGCTACCTCAATTTCCCATCGAAAAATTTGAAAGTTTTCTACATTGTTTCTTAACATTTTTGGTTACCCAAGATCACCCGAGTTAGCTTGAGATGGCTGGAAATGAGCATAAATGCCAAGGTTGAGGGAAGAGAGTGAACGGATCAGGGCTTTGACCTCACGTTTTTTTATAAATTGGCATCCTGATGAAATATGATGTCAACAAATTGTATATGAACATGATTGTGCTAGTAAGGCATAAATTACATGTACTAGGGGTGTATTTAAGTAGAGTCGAGTCGAGTCAATACAATAAAATACTCGAACTCGACTCAAATCAAAAATATTAAGCTCTAAAATCAACTTAAAATTGATCAATTCCATAATAATTAAACTTAAACTCAACTCGATTACACGTTCTTAAAATTCGAGCCCGGCTCGATTATAAATTAATATTAAAAACATATATAAATATACATAATGTGCATATAATATTAAATATATTTATAAAATATACACTTTATGACATATATAATATAAAAATAATAAAATATAAAAATTCTATTAGGCTCGAAATTCAACTCGAGTACTACTAAGCTCAAAGTCAACTTGTCAAAATATTTGAGTAGTTTGATCTCAACTTTAACTTAAGAAAAATCAAAACGAGTCGAGTTAGAGGACGAATCAAGTCTGAGTAGTTTGCAAGTAAGCTTAACTCATTTACACCCCAAACCTAACATGCACATTTTAATAATGGAAAAAAAAATCTCTACGGAAAAATAAATTTTTTTGTAGTATTATAAAAATAAAAATAAAAATAAAAAAAACACTTAACAGAACATTTCTAACATGTTAATTGGTCTAAAAGAAAGTTTCAAAAAAGGAATGTAGAGATTAATCTGATCACTGATTTTAGGGTTAATAATTAGAAAGATTTGCGATTAAATTTGAAGCCAACACAAGTGAGAAATTTGATTTGATGCAATTGGACTCACCTTCCTTACCAATCTTTCTCTTAATAAATTAAGATAGGAAGGAAATAAAGGGAGAATTTTATTCAACTTCTTTTTTCAGATTCACAAAAATTTTCCTGTCCTCTCAAGCAATTTAGAAGGAAAAGGAAAATTGGACTCGCCCCCTTTACAAATCTTTCTCTTAATAAATTAAGATAGGAAGGAAATAAAAAAGAGAATTTTATTCAACTTTTTTCCAGGTTCACAAAAATTCTCCTTTCCTCACAAGCAATTTAGAAGGAAGATTTTCAAGTAGATTTATATAAATGTTTAACTTTTTCATTTTTCTTATATACAAATATGAAATAAAACCTTTTTAATTTTTTTTTCTTTATCTTCTCCTTGTTTGTTTTTCATTTATTTCTGACCTTAATTGGGTCTCAAGGGATTAGTTAAATCGCTCAGCCAGATAATAGAAAAGAAATGATTAATTAAATCCATTCATATTGTACAGTACTCGGGCAATTTTGGTTCAACCATTCAAGGAGTAAGGACAAGATCCCTACTAATAAATGTGGTTTGTTTGCATAATAATTGCAATTGTTGGGTTGCATAATAATTTGTTTAGTTCAAGAAATGCAAGCAATGTCTATAATCTCTCCTTTTCTTTTTTATCGATTGAAAGTTTACACTAGTTCTTCTTAAGCAAATATGGAAACTAAAAATAAATATAAAATTTAATGGCTTGATGAGGATGAGCTGCAGATCGTAGAGGAGTCAGCTCTCATGCCCTGGAATGAAAATACTACGTCCTTATTTATCCCATTAAAATGTGTTGACGCAACGATTTGAATCTTCCGATCAACAAAATAAATTACACAAAGAACATTCATAGAAAAATGGAGACGAGAGATTTTACGTGGTTCGGCAAGGTTGCCTACGTCCATGGAGCGTGCACCTGGAAACCCCCCCCCCCCCATCTAACTCTTCTTACACAAAATGACAAGCAATCCCTATATTTTCCCATGGCTTACAAACATATATATGACACCACACAACCATTGGATTTAGAGACAATCCAACGGCTGTGATAAAAGCCATAATAAATAAATAAAAATAAACATATTTTTTTAACAATCTCCACCTTTTCTTTTAGTCACAGACAAGCACAACATTCCATACCCACGCTCTAAGATGCTCTGTCAACAATCAACAAGAGACTACATTAACTAAGTCCAAGCAGCGCTTGAACTTAGCTAATGTAACAGCCTTTGTGAGCATATCTGCAGCATTTCCATCTGTGTGGATCTTCAATAACTGGAACTTACCACTTTCAACTCAACCTATAACTGCATGGTACCGACGTCAATATGCTTCATGCGAGAGTGGTAGACCTGATTCCTTACCAAGTGGATCACACTCTGACTATCACAGAATACGTGTAACCTATCCTGGACAACACCAAGTTCTTGAATTAGTCCAGTTAACCACAAAACCCCCTTACCTGCCTCTTCCAAAACTATGTATTCAGCTTCTGTAGTAGAAAAACATGTAGTAGGTTGCAACATAGCCTTCCAACTAATGGAACCACCAGCCATGGTAAAAATGAAGCCAGAAGTAGACCTCCTCTTATCAAAATCACCCGCATAATCGAAGCCCACATAACCCTGAACATTACAATCATCAGTGCTTTCAAACAGAATACCATAATCAGAAGTGCCATGCAAATATCTGAAAATTCATTTCATTGCATTTGAATGTATTCTACCTAGATTAACCATCTATTTGCTTACCAAACTAACTGCATATGACAAGTATAGTCTACTACATACCATACCATACATCAAACTCCCTACTGCACTAGCATAAGGTACACTAGCCATATCCAACTTACCCTCATTAGTAGAAGGACACAATTTAGCAGATAATTGAAAATGAGCAGCTAGAGGTGTACTTACCTATTTAGCTTTATCCATGTTGAACCTTTCCAACACCTTCTCAACATACTTACCCTGTGACAACCACAGCTTCTTCTGTTGTCTATCCCTTCCTAATTTCCCTGTCAAGGATCTTTTTTACAACACCAAAATCCTTCATCTCAAACTCATCATGTAACCTGACTTTCAACACATTCAACTCATCAGTATTGTTATAGGCAATCAACATGTCATCCACATATAACATAAGGATCACATATACACCACTGTTAAGCAATCTTAAGTAAACACAACTGTCATAACTGCTTCTAACATACTCAATCCTCAACATATAAGAATCAAACCTCTTATACCATTGCCTAGGGGATTACTTTAAACCATAAAGAGACCTATTCAACTTACATACTAGGTGCTCTTTACCTTGTTCCACAAACCCCTCTGGTTGCTCCATAAAGATATCTTCCTCCAACTCACCATGAAGGAAAGCTATCTTTACATCCATCTGTTCCAAATCTAAATCATGCATGGTAACCAATGCTAACAAAGATTTAATAGAAGCATGCTTAACAACAGGAGAAAAGATTTCATCATAATCTATACCTTCTTTCTATTTGTATCCTTTTGCTACTAACCTGGCCTTATGTTTTTTGATTCTGAAGTAGGTTCTTTCTTTCTAAAAAACCCACTTACAACCAATCAGCTTCCTGTCCTTAGTCTTCAGAACCAACACCCAAGCGTCATTTCTATGAAGATACTCCATCTCCTCAACCATAGCTCCAAGCCAACTATCTCGTTCGAAACTCTGAACTACTTCCTAAAAATTAGAAGGATCTCCACTACTAGTAATCAGAGCAAATGCAACTAAGTCCTCAAACTCATACCTAACCGAAGGCTTAACATTCCTCCTTTCTCTGCTGGTGGCTAGCCTTGTAGGCTCATGTCTATCGCCTGTCTGAGGAATTGTAGTCTGTCTCACTGTATCCTATGCAACAAAATCAACAACAGTAGTCTAAGTATTACCCATACCTGAATTCTAAATACTGTCTAGCTCCTCCTGAATAGGTACTCTCGCTGAATCAGACTCCACCTTCTTATCAGCATTCTCCTTCAATATGGCTTCCTCATCGAAAACCACATCCCTACTAGTGACCACCTTCCGTGCTATAGGTTCCCACAACTGGTATCCCTTCACTCCTTCTTGGAAACCAAGAAATACACGCAATTTGGACTTAGATTCCAACTTTGATCTATCATGTTCCTGCATATGCACATACGATGGATAACCAAATATTCTCAACGTAGAGTAATCTACTGGCTTACCTATCCATACCTCCTCAGAAACCTTTACATCAATAGCTGCAGAAGGAGACCTAATTACCAAGTAGCATGTCATACTCACTGCTTCTGCCCATAATGACTTAGGAAGATTTGCCTGAACCCTTATACACCTTGTCCTCTCTAGTAATGTTGTGTTCATCCTTTCAGCCACCCCATTCTGTTGTGGCCCGTGTGGAATTGTATAGTGCCTAGTGATCCCCTCTTCCTTACAGAAGTCAATAAACTGGCTATTTTTGTACTCCAGTCCATTTTCATATCTCAGAAACTTCACTTATTTTCCTGCTTCTTTACCTGAACTTTCCATTCCCTGAACTAACCAAATACCTCACTCCTGTACTTCAGAAAATACACCGATACTTTCCTGGAAAAGTCATCAATAAATGAGACAAAATAAATAGCACCACTATAAGACTATACCTGTACTGGACCCCATACATATGAATGAATGTACTCCAGCACCTCCTTGCTCGTATGCTTTCCTGTTCTGAAACTCACCCTGCGCTGTTTACCAAACAAACAGTATTTATAGAACTTAAGCATATAACAATAATGACCTCCCAACAAGTTCCGCCTATATAGATCCTGCAAACCATGCTCACTCATATGACCCAACCTAATATGCCACAAAGTAGTATCAAATGTATTTGTATCTGAAGAGGTACTAGTTGCAGCTCCACCTATCACTGTGCTACCCACCAGAGCGAACAAATAATTCCTCAGATGACCCTTCATTACTACTAGTGAACCACTAGCCACTTTCAGCATACCATCCCTAACTGAAAAAGAGAAACCATTACTATCCAAAGAGCCTAAGGAAATTAGATTCTTTTTCAGATCTGGAACATGCCTCACATCTCTTATGGTTCTAACCACACCATCAAACATCCTGATTTTAACCATTCCAATACCAAGAATACTATAGTAAGCATCATTACCCATCAACATCGTTGGTTCATAGGAGTCAAACTAGTCCCTGTATAGACACATATGATAAGAGTACTCAGAATCCAAAGTCTAGGTATCGACTAAGTAACTGGAACCCGTAGTAATAGCCAAGATATCCCCATCAAAACCTGATGAACTGCTCTCTACTACAGTAGCCTGCTCAGTCTTCTTCATGTTCTTTTCCTCTAAATCTCTTTTCCTCCTTAGACAGTCCTTCTTCATATGTCCTTTCCCACAATAAAGACAACCACTCCTTCAGTTCCCACTCTTACCCCTGGACTTGGATCAAAATTTCCATCGATTCCAATTATCCCTGCTAGAACTCCTGCCCCACTATTGGCTAGACTCACCCTTAGGCACCAACCCTTCTCCATGTCCTGGATGAACTGGTTTGTGAAAATTCTCACTCTCCAGAATGGCAGTTGTTAGCTTTGGTGCAATCCCAAAATGGGGGTGAATTGGAGATTAAAAAATTTCCTCCTAGGTTCAACTAATCCAGAAGCAGTATTATGCAACCTAGGGGCAGTCTAAGTGTATGAAATTGTACATATGATATATTAAACAATTTTTAGAACATGCACCACAATTTCAGTATTTCTCAACCAAAAAGTAATTATGTGCCAATTAGATATGCAGTATATTCATTAGGAAATTTAAATCAAGCACAAAGTAGAATCTAATGCAGGAAATGTAAACTTGACACTGAATATGATATCTGGGTTCAACCAATCCTGCCTACGTCCCCGCCTTGGCACACCCACACAAGAATTACACTATAAGCTTACTTGACGAGTGGAGCGGCACCTAAACAACAAGGTCAATTAGCATAGAGCTGACCTCAACCTTTACAACCATGTCAAATTAACACAAGATTGGCCTCAACTTTTACATACAATCCTTATCGGACTAGATTACCGGCCCCTCAGCCCACGCTTGGAATACAACAATATTTTCACAACACAAACAAGGTACAATGATTATGCTTCTTAATCAAGCAAATATGTACCTAATGCAATCAATCACACATCAACAGTATAGGAAATTGTAAGTTCGGTGTTGTGATTTTGTGCAAGTAAACACTCAGCAAAGTATAATCATAAATATGCTCAAGAGTGTTCTAATAAGTTATTTCTTTGAAACAAAGTATAACAAATCTCAATATTGGATTCGGTTTCAAAGATGCTGCAAACAATATTCAAATCAACTTTAAAATATTTTCCTCAAATGAAATAAGCACAAGAGTTGTTTGAAAAATTATAACTTGAAAAATATTTTGTACAACAAAAATATAGCTATAGAAATCTTGTAATAACAATGTAAAGATCCACAAGCTAATGAGTTTTCCTAAACACAAGATTTATCAAATTAAATCTATGGGAAACACTCTTGCTTAACTCTCAAAAATCAAACAATAAACAATCAATCTAATGAGAGTGTTAAGCAATCTATATCAAAGCAATAAGCACAATATGAACTCTCACAATGCTAAATCAAAGGAATGGGTGTATAAGAGTATTTTGAGTAGTATGGACTAAAATGAGCTTTTGAGATTGAGAGGATTTTTGCTAATGATTTTCACTAATCTCTTTCTAATCAACACAAATGAGGCCCTATATATAGAAGTTGCCCAAATTATGATCGTTAAGGACTCATAGGGCATTATTAGAATTGTTTAAAAGCCATTTAGAAAAATTAACCACGTTTAAACAATTTTAACCTTGGTAAATAATAAACAACCTGAGAGTTTTCGAGCGGTTGAACCTTGGTTCAATCGCCCAAATAGACTCAGTACAAAAAGTCATTCTAATGGTTCGGGTGCTTGAATTTTACTTCAGTTTGCTGAATGGGGCGATTCCTCAAAAGGTCCGTGATTCAGGTGCTCATTTTGAAGTTCGGTTTGTCGAACTCAGAAGTTCGATCGCCCGATCATGATTTAAACACTGAGGTTCGGGCGCCCGAGTTGGTGAAAAGGTGTCAGGTCAAGGATTCGGTCGCCCTTAGACGTTACGTTCAGTTTTGGTTCAGTTGCCCAAAACCAAGTCAATCTGCTGACTTTTCAACAGTTTGGTCGACCGAGGTGTTTTGAACACTGCTCTAAGGTCATTTGGTCCCTATGGTCAATCTACGGTCATGTTGAACTTATAATTACCTACATGCATGACATGCATAGATTGTTACAGACCGATATAAATTATTACAAATCCAAATATAATAAATGCATTTACAAATGAAGCATAAGTAGGTCTTCTTCTTTTACCCTTCATTTTCCCTTTGAATATGCTAGGAGTATGATCTTTAAAACTTCCAGGCTTCCATCAATCATTTCTCATGTGTGTGTACTGAATTAATGACATGTTCAAGTAGTAGGCACACACATTAGTAATATGCAGTTTGTCATAATCAAAACCAAATATCGGACTCAAAAATTCAACATCAGTAGTCACCTCATCAACAGTAAGAGTCTCCTTACCTAGTAGTAGTATGGTTTTCAAAGTATCAAGTGAACTGGGAAGCAAATACAACAAAATCAAGGCTTTATCTTCTTCCTCAATTTTTACCTCAATACTCAGCAACTGCGTGATTATCTTATTGAAATAGTTGAGGTGGTCTCTGAGTTTTGTGCCCTCAATCATCCTCAACTTATAGAACTATTTCTTCAAATACAGTCTATTAACTAGGGACTTGGACATATAAATACTCTCCAATTTTTTCCAAAGCTCAGCTGGTGATGTTTCATTCAACACACTGTATTTAATTTCTGGAGCTAAACTTAAGCGAATGGTACTTACCGCTTTCATTTTCAGCTCCTCCCACTGATCATCTGACATGGTCTCTAGCTTCTTGTCTTTCTCATACAATGTCTTAATCAGTCCCTATTGGACCAACACATCCTTTATAGTGCTCTGCCACAAACTAAAATTATTTTTCCCATTAAATGGCTCCACCTCGAACTTGGCCGTCGAAGTACTCACCATTAAAAAAGATTTTTTTTTGTCTCTCCTCTGCCGTCAATAGTGACATTAGCACCTGTCAAGATGGCATTAGCAACGGCGCCTGCATCAGCTTCTGCATAAGCATGACATCAGAGCTCCATGGGGAGGATCCACGCCTTGACTCGCGTTCCAACACGACCCAATCCTGAATCCGGGTCCGTCACCCAATTTTGGCACTATTCATCATGTTCTTCATCCGCAAAAAAATACTTTTTTATTTCAAATTTTTTTTCACACGTTCAATTGAAAATTTTCGAAATAATTTTTCGGCACCTGATCTGAATCTTCACGTACCTCAATCCGATCTGAACGAATCGCTCTGATCTTTAGCACTCCTGCGGAAAAACTTCAAATCCAAAAAAAAAAAAATTCTTTCGATCTGATCTAATCTATCAGATCTACACCCAATCGAAACCGTGCTCTGATACCACTTGTTGACGCACAACGATTTTAATCTTCCGATCAACAAAATAAATCACACAAAGAACATTTATAAAAAAATGGAGACGAGAGATTTTCCGTGGTTCGGTAAGGTTGCCTACATCCACGGAGCATGCACCTAGAGAAAAATTCACTATGAAATGATGGCAGTACAAAACCTGATCAATCTCTTCCCAATCCCAGATCCCCTGTACACCCCTTCACCTTCAACCCGTTGAAGAAAAGTTCTTCCTAGAGAGAACCCCCCTCTAGCTCTCCTTCCACAAAATGACAAGCAATCTCTATATTTTTCCATGACTTACAAACATATATATGACACCACACAACCATTGGATTTAGAGACGATCCAACGGTTGTTATAAAAGCCACAATACATAAATAAAAATAAACATATTTTTTTAACAAAATGTAATAACTCATTTCATTCTCTATGTATCCTATGTATCTATAAATAAGAGCATTTATACTGTGTGAATAGTGCAAGCAAGTGAGTGACCGAGGAATGTGAGAGTGTTGAAGGTGAGAGAGAGAAAAGTCTGAGAAGAGTTGAGTTGAGTGTGTGTCTTCTCCTCTTGTTTTTCTTCCAGATTATAGTATATTCGGTATGCTCTGTAGACGTAGGTCAAATTAGATAAATCACGAAAATCTGGTGTTCTTATTTTGTGTGTTTATTTTGCTTGTGTGTGCGATTATTGTTCCTAAATCCCTAACAGTTCTAAACTAGACAACAAAGAATAGCTTGTTTTATCTCATGCCCTTTTTTACTTTTCTATCAAAATTAATACCAAAGTGTAACAAAAGAAGTCACAAATTTTAACTATAGGATATTTCTTAGCTTAGGCCTGACAGTAGCATGGAACTCGAATTTGTGTGAATTTGAGTAAATCTATACTAATATATGAATGTATGTCATCTTGCCCTCATTCCTCCAAAATGAGAATATAATTTTTTTTAAAAAAATTAAATTTTTAATTATATAATTAATGTTTTATTAGTTTTTTCAATTCCTAAACTCTTATTAATGGTTTATTTAATAGTTTAATTATCATAATATCGAATTTCTTATATAACTAATATATGATGGCTTAGTTTTTAAACTCTTGGACTGCTATTAATCGCACATTTAACAATTTAATTAGTTTTTCACAAAATTTTGCACTTATATTTTATTTTAAAATATACATCTCAAATCTTAGTAATTAAGCAAAATTTTATTACATTTACATTTTATTTGAATCTAAAATTATAAATCTCCTCGTTTATGCTTAAATCCCCTCTTCTTCTTCTATATAAATGGATGCATGGCTTGTTTTCTCAATCATGCTTAAACTCCTCTATAGTCCCTATTCTGCATGCACGCCCTACAGCAGTCCTTCATTTATTGTGTCATGTGTTTCATCATTGTGAAGTTCATTTGCAAGGAGATCACCTTCTATTATATTATGACTCTCTCTCTCTCTCTCTCTCTCTCTCTCATGAATAAGTTATCGAACCTTTAAACCATGATAAAAATTGATGGAAGAATGAATGGTGACTTCGTATTCTTTGTTTTGTTTTATTTTTTATTTCTTGGCATGTTAATCCCACCAATGCAAATTAATATACCATTATAAAGTTTAGTCATGAAATTTTGCATGAGATGTATTAATTTGGGTTTGAATTCAGTATGTTTATTTTCTTTTAGAAGTCTCTTTTAAAAAAATTTTGGAGTAATAAACATAAGCTCGGGAAGATATGAGAGGATAATGTTAATTTGTTTAAGATCTTACTTTTCAGTTTTTCCTTAAAATCACAACTTAAAATCAATTTGTTTAATATTTCTTTAAAAACAAATCTGGTAATCACCTGCATTAATGGGTTTCGAAAGCAATTAGTTTGACTTACTGCCGCTCTTAGTTTTTATTGAGTTGGTCGAATTAATATTTTTGCAAAAAGTTCTAATAATTAAATTAATAATTTTGTAACCATTAATAATAGTTGAACTGCTAATAATAGCTGAACCAATTTATAAAATAATAAATAAAATATTCAGTATTAAAATTGTCTCTATAAACTTATTATTATTTAAAACTTCCTTACATTCAAACAAAATATTTCTTAATCTTTTTTTTTAAGAAAAAATATCGTTTTAAAGCAGTGTATATGATTTGATTAAATGTCATTTTTGTTTGAATTTTTGAATTAATATTTTTTTAAATCATCATTAATAATTAAATTAATAATAATTAATTAAGGATATCTACAACCACCTTTAATAAATGAATTAATTTATGAATAGTAAATAAAATAATTAGTATTTTGGAATCTCTTCATAAATAAAAGGATTGGTACTTTGAAAGTTCATATAAATTCATAATTTATTGTTTGTTATTGTGAGCAATAATGGAATTAGCATTTTTGTAACAAGAAAAAATAATTCAATTAATAATTTTGTTAGCCATTAATAATATTACTTGGATTAATAATTTTAGAACTTGCTAATAATAATTAAATTGCTTTGTGAAATAAGAAATATAATAATTAGTATTTTAAATTAACCACATAAATAAATTTATTAGTATTTTAAAACTTATAATTTAGCAATTTATTTTTTTAACTGCTAATGATATTTGAAGTAATATTTTCATAATCGATATTAATTATTAAATTAATAGATTTAGTAACAATTAATAATAATTAATTTGTGTAATAATTAATAAAATTATCATTAAATATTTTTAATAGAATCCATGAACAATAATATTAGTAATGTCATTACATAACTATTTTTAAAATTTTAGGATATTCAATTTTAAAATTTTAATTTAATTTAATACTTAAATAATATAAATATAATATAATTTTAAAATATAAATTTTTAGAATATTTGAATAGCATGGTCTCTTCTACAGTAATATTTAATTGTGTTTAATTTCTTTTAAATTCGCACAAAATTAAATTCAAAATCTAAAATTTATGCTTTCAAGTACTAATTTGTCATACTAAAAAAGTGTGGTTGACTAATCTTGAGATCTCTAAAATTTTTAGTCATAAAATACATGTTAATAGTAGAGGCTTGATTCCCCAAAATAGATAAATTTTTAAGCCCTTTTCTGTTCTAATCTTGAAACATATTTTATTCAAAATCTTTGCTAATGATGGAAAAGTAAGGTTAGTAAGAATCCAAAAAATGTGAACCAAATACAACAACAACAACAACAAAACCAAACTTTAGTCCCACTAAGTGGGGTCGGTTATATGAATCATTTTCCGCAAATTTATGTGATCATGGATCATCTCTTTTGATAAATTCAAGGATATTAAATTTTTACTCACTATCTCCTCCCAAATTATTTTAGGTCTACCCCTACCTTTTCTACTACGCCTCATAGTAACTAAGTCACTCTTCCTCACAGGTGCACTATAAGGCCTACGTTGCAAGTGTCCATATCATCTAAGTCGTCCCTCCCTTATCTTATCTTATATAAAAGTTACATCTAACTTATCACGAATATGTTCATTCCTTAACTTATCTTTCAATCTTATACCACTCATTCATCCAAGCATTCTCATCTCGGCAACTTTTATTTTTTGGGAAAAAAATGTGAACCAAATACATATATATAATAGTAACACATACACTCCAATGCATGATTTAACTGTTGGCAATATGATATTCAAGTACATCAAATGGTTTTGGTTCAAAATATTTATTATTCATTCTCTTAATAAATCAAACATGTCATGTCGACTTCTTATGAATGTGATCTTAGGCTAAAATTTATATTAAAAAAAAGGAGCCAAACTAAATTAATCAAACTAAATCCAATTATTAATTAGGATATTGGCTTGACTTATCCACTAGATGATATTTTAATAGTTAAAGATTACAACTTTTATGTGGTAGATATCATGTTTGAATTCTAAGACAGATAAAAAGCTACAAAATTAGAGATGAGCTATTTTTATCTTCCTTGTGTAATCAAGTTGAGAATGAGCTAATGGAAAAAGAAAAAAGAAATTTATTGGTTTGACTTTTGAGAGTTCACATTTTGAGAAACTTTTGGTTAGTTTGGCAACTTTGAAAAGTTAGACAAAATTTAATTTACATATATAAATATATAAAAGTAAATTATCATAATACTCAGAAGAAACATTTATTAGATTTCTTTTAATGAACGCGGGTTTTAAATTTCTTGAGATGTGATATACATGACACCTTATTCTTACGTCCGTCTGAGTATGAGAATCTCATATATCCAAAATGTACATATTCTTAGGAATGAAACAAATCTCACAAAATATGAACAACCTATTCCAATCCTTTCCCATGGATAAGTTTCACAACAATTTCATTCTCTTGGGAATCTAGCTTTTGAAATAAACACCTCTCACTATTTTGGTGGATTAGACAACAATGCCCCTACAATACAGTATTATCATATTATGTTTAAAATAATAATAGAATAAAAGTAATATTATTATTGTGTTATAATAATTTAGTATAATAGTAAATATATATACTATATTGCCCTCAATTATTTTAAGTAATTGATTATTTAAGTGTTAAATCTATAAGATTTATGATTATTGAAAATTTTAGGACGTGAATTTAACTAAGCATATTCTTAAGTAGGTTTTTGTGTTAAAAATATAATTATTTTTCATATATTGGTTACACAAATGTCAAGACATATGTTGTAATGATCTGCTTCCTAAAACCCAGGTCATAATTCTTATGTTGAACCAAACATTGATATGAAAATTCTATATATATTTTCAAATATCTAACAGAGCATGAGCCAAAAAAAAATATTCTCATGATGAGGCAGACATTTCATTCTGTAGTACGAAATTTGTAAAAATGTCATTTTATGGCAATATTATTCATCCAACGAATCAAACACCTACTCATTGTTAGAAGTACTCTATTAATAAGATTTTTTATTACTAAATACAAATTTCTTGCCTTCTGAACTATTAAGGGTGATATATTAGTAGCATCTTTCAAGATTTATGGAAATGTAATACTCATGACATCTCATTCTCACATTTATTTGCACAAATAATATAACTTAATGGGATTAATGATCACATTCTTGAGAATGCAATGATTCTAGAAAACATGGCATCCTCTTTGCACTATTCCCCATGGTAAGGTTTGTGATTGATTCACACGGAATCCTACTTTTTGAATCAATTTTCCTTCATTATTTTAACAAGTGAAGCAATAATGCTCCTATAATAATTTACCTTCACTATTTTAGCGAGTTGGACAACAATATTGTTATAACAATTTGCATCATCATTGATTGATTGGACAACAATGCCCCTAGAGAGTAGTATCATCACCCTCTAATATTATATTAAATAATGTATTCTTAACAAGATGAAAGTATTATTATTATTATTATGTTATAAGAATTTAATAAAATGATTATTTTTTAGGTATTGCATTGCCCACAATTATTTCAATTAATTGTTTAAGTGCTGATTTTTTTAAATTTATGTTCGTTAAATATTTTTAGATATGGATTTAGAGTTCTTGAAGTTAAGATGACATTAAAAATATGAAAAATGAAAAAAAATATACAAGATTATATAAAATATCAATTGAAGTTTGGAAATGTTTAGGGGATGAAGAAATTAAATGTTTAACTAATCTATTCAACATTATTATAAAAATTAAGAAAATGTTAGAAGAATAGAAGAAAATTATGTTAGTACCTATTGTACAAAAATAAAAGCGATATTCAAAATTGTAATAACTATCGTAGAATTAAGATTATGAGTCATAATGAAATTATGGGAAAGGATAATTGAATATAAAATAAGATTAAAAACAAAGGTTTTGGAAAATTAATTTAATTTTATGCCCGAGAGATCAACAATAACAATTATTTATCTTTTAAGAAGTTTAATAAAAAAATTTGGGAAAAATAAAAGGGACTTACATATGATTTTTATTGATCTAGAGAAAGCTTATAATAGAGTACCTAGGGACGTTCTTTGGTGGGTCTTAGAAAATAAGGAAGTTTGAAGTAGATATACGAATGTCATTAAGGATATGTAAATTAAAATAGTAACCAATGTTAGGACTATAGGAGAAGAATCTAGAGACTTTCTAATCACAATAGGCGTACATCAATGTTCTACTTTGAGTCATTATATTTTTACTTTAATAATTAATGAACTAATTAGAAATATCCAAAATGCGATCCCTTATATATGTTGTTTGCAGTTAATATCATGTTGATTGATAATAATAGAAGTGGAGTGGAGTCTAAACTACATCTCTAGAAAGTCACATTAGAGTTTAAAGAATTTAAGAATAACACTAGTTAAAAACAAGATAAATGAGAGGTGGTTTACATAGTTTGAGCATTTGAAACACAGTCTAATAGAGCAAGAAGGAATGAGTTATTTTTTGGTTAAATTATATTGATCAAAAAGATATAAACCGAAAAATCCTGAGAATATCTCGAACAAGGATGCCAAAGCTCCGGTTCAAAATAGTGCAGGTAAAAAAAGTTACATCAAACCTGGTCATACCCAGGTTCAAAGGCCAATCAAACAAGCATCTTCAAAACGAGGATAACATCCTAGTAACAAAAAAGCAAGATCATCAAGACCAATCTGCTACTAACCGTCGACGGTTTCTTGTGTATCTGCTCAAGCACGCCGGGATCCTTTGGTTCTTTTCTTACTCATGGCAAGTCTAGAACCATCTCCCTGAATCTTGTCTTTCTCCTTCTCTTTTTCAGATTGGCCTCCGTCTTTCTCCAAGACAAGAAGGAAAGCATTTTCCTTCTCATCCTTCTCCTTTCCGGAATGATCATCATCTTTGCCACTCTCCTTCACAACAAGGGGGGCTTTACCTTTATCCGCTGCTACACCCTTCCCTCTGGAGGAAGTACTGTTAGTCTTGATAGTTTCTTTACTCGCTGCAGTTCTTGTATCATCTGTAGAGCTAGACTTCTTGTTACCTTCAGTCCCCTCCTTCACTTGCTTGGCCGTGGTTGAATCTGATGGTGATGATGATGCATCGGAAACATTGGGCACAAAGGATACCGTTAAATCCTTAGTTGAATCTGATGATTCTGATGATGGTCGAGTTGTTGAATCTGCTGGGAAGGGTATCAACAGTAGAGATGTGCATGTTTT
This sequence comes from Malania oleifera, assembly GCF_029873635.1. Taxonomy (NCBI): domain Eukaryota; kingdom Viridiplantae; phylum Streptophyta; class Magnoliopsida; order Santalales; family Ximeniaceae; genus Malania; species Malania oleifera. The sequence continues at coordinate 83,705,683 of NC_080424.1, forward strand.
GATTGGTGATGAAGCTGCTTCGGCTGGTAATGAACCCTGCGCTCCAGGTGCTCGATCAAATGTCCCAAAGGGCATTCAAAGGAAAGAAGGGCAGCAATGGGTAGCAAAGGAAGCTGGTTGCACTCCAGGTGTTCGACAAATTGCTGCAAAGGGTACTGTTGGTGTACTAGCTGCGAAGGGCACTGCAGTGCAGGGGTTCGATTAAATGCTGCAAATGACTCTGGTGTTAGATCAAATGCTGCAAAAGTGATTTCTGGCATGAAAAGGAGTAATGGTAGGTATAAAATAACAGCTCTTAATCTAACAAAGGAAAACACTCTTGATTAGATGAATTGGCGAAAAATGATCATGCAGTGAACCTTACCTAATGGGACTTGAGAGTTGTATATTTATTATACACATATCAAATGTATAATGTTCATCTTTCTTAAAGTGCTTATCAAAATTTTCATGTTAAACTCCAATCATGTGTACAGTCTTATGAGTCTTACAACTTAAATCAAACAAAAATGTTCACATGAAGCAGGTACCCCATTCCCCACAATGAGATTCTTTTGAGTGACATTACATCAGACTATTTTTTAAACCATAAATAAAATATCCCCTTTGGAAATTATAACTTAAAATAATGTGTTAAATAAGTCTCTAAAAATGTTAAGGACGAATCAGTGAGGGATGGTCCAATTGAAAACACCCATCAATATTTAATCTTCGAAAAAAAAAAAAAAAAAACCAACATATTTACATAAAAGGAGTTAAAAAATTAATAACTTTTAGAAATTTAAGGTATAAATTTGATAATAAGATTATCAATTAAGTTCAAACTTTCATTTTAAAATACTATTGATCTTAACTATGCATAAATAACTATTATTCATAATTATAATTCAGGCCGCCATAGTTTTCCACAATCATAAAAGCCTCTCAAAATGAATTGTTCAATAACAAATAGTTTTTGTTGATAAATTCTAATCTTAAGAGGTTATTTATGATATTTCTCAAAAACTCAAGAGGTATTTTAAAAATATAGGAAATGCAATATCATATTCCGAAAGCACAAGAGATGTCCCTCGAATTTAAAAATTAAACTAGTAAAGAAACATGTCATGCAAGGATATTTAACTATTTAATTTTTTAAATATGGTGCACTAAATTTTTTTTTTTAATTTCTTAATATATCTCAAAAGTTGACCTGACAAAATGGATTAGTTCAGATAATTTATGATGGATTAGGTAGATTATTGGGTCAGGAAATTGTAATTCATATCCGACTTAATTAGTTGGCGGATCTATGACGGTTTGAATTGGATAAAAATCCATGGTAGATGGAAGATAATTCATCATTCCTATCTCAAGTATAATTTTTTTTACCATCTAACAAATAATTTATTTTGTAACACTAATAACTAAAGTTATTTCAAAAATTATAATTTAATAAATTATGAAATATTTAATAACCAATCATAAAATTATATATTTTTATTTGTTAAGACCATTAAGGCTTTTATTTTGATCATAAGAATTTGATAATTGGACTTGAGTTTAAGTGGGGACATGAGAGAGACCTTGAGGCAAATACAATAGCGATAGTGTGAGAGTTGAAAGTGTGGGGTTCGACTTTGGCCAATTGGGCTTATACTAGTTGATGCCTAATAAATATTGACATATGAAATTATTTATAAATTTAGGCATTAGTTGTTACCGAATTGATGAATATACTTCAGGAATCTGTCAATCGACTCATTTAAGGGTAGATAAAAAATTCTTAAATCATATTCAAATCATTTGATGTGTATATGAGTTATGAGTTAGTTTAAATAGATCAGACTTGATTTGGATAAACAAATTTTTATTTGTTTTGTCTGGTCTAGTCAAAAGCTTATTGTGAAATCTATTTGACTAACTAATCTCTAAATAAATTACTAAAAAATATATTTTTATCACACTATAAACTAATACTATGTGTCATTGGGATGCATGGAAATTAAAATTGTTAATAAGAATAAAAATAATAAATTAATCAGTTTAGAATAGGGTAAAATCCAGTAATACCCCCTGAGTTTTTTGACTATGACATACCATCCCTTATGTTTTTGAAAACTATCAGAAAAACCCTCGAGGTTTAAATTTATTAATGATATAAACCTTCTACTAGTTGACCTTTAGTCAATTGTTAAGTATATGTGAAAAAATATAATTTTACTCTTAATAAAAGAATAGTTCAAAGTGATATTGGCTTAAATAAATTAAATTGAGAAGAATTTGCAAGTGTGCTGTCTTGAAAACTAAATAAATGGATACCTAACAAATTCTTGAATTGGACGGTATATCGATCTAATCACTTCGATCAATCGATTAACATTAGTATGCCAAAATAATTCTATTATTATTTTAAAATATTTAAAAATATATGAAAAAAATTAATAATAAATAATAAAAAAGACTTAGTAATCGGGTCTAGTTTTCATAAAAAATTTAATGACTAAACACATCATAAACTGTTAAATTTGGAGAAAGGCATTTTTCTATATTCATTATTCAACATTACAACGGTGTATTTATATACATGAGTCAAGGAATGAATCCCAAATTACTCATAAATATCTGCTCCATAATAATTACACAATAATTGAAAAATGAAAAGTGTAGATATATCTCTAATACTCCCCCTCAAGTTGGAGCATGGAGATCCGTGATGCCCAATTTGCGTGATAAGTCTTGGAAATGTTCACGACCCAAAACTTTGGTTAAGATATTAGAAAGCTAATTGTGGGTAGGAATATGCTTAATGAAGAAGAGGTTAGCCCATAACTTTTCACGAAAAATATAAAATCGATTTCTATATGTTTTGTACGTTCGTGGAAAACAGGATTCTAGACAATGTGAAGAGCCGCTTGATTTTCACAATATAAAAGCATAGGCTGGGAATGCGGTACACCAAGATCATTTAAAAGAGTCTTGAACCATGTAAGTTCACAAGCAGTGGAAGCAAGCGCCCGGTACTTAGCTTCGGAGGAGGAGCGAGACACTGTAATTTGTTTCATAGTGCGCCAGGAAATTGGACTAGTGCCCAACTGAATGAAAAAACCAGTGGTGGAGCGGCGAGTGAGGGGACCACTAGCCCAATCCGAATCAAAATAGGCTGAGACTTGAAGAGTGTTGGTAGTAGAAAAAAATAAGCCTTGACCTGGAGATGTCTTAATGTATCGAAGAACACGTACACCAGCATCATAATGTGGTTGTTTGGGCTGGTGCATAAATTGATTAAGAATGTTGACTAGAAATATAATGTCGGGACAAGTGATAGTGAGATATATCAAACGTCCAACGAGTCATTGAAACGAGTTTGGATAAGAGAGAAGGTCACCATCAGTATTATTGAACTTGAGATTTTGTTTCATGGGAGTATTATAATGGTAAAGTCCATCCTGTACTTCACCCGTTCCAATCAGCCTCCTCGTTGATAGTACCTGAAAAACACAAAAGGTAAGAAAAAATATAACAACACAATTGAGATCAGTGGTAAGTTTGTTGATGGATAATAAATTAAACTTAAATGAAAGCACATAAAGAACATTAGAAAGAGAGAAATTAGGAGAAAAACATACAGTGTCGGTATGAGTTATAGGAACAATGTCACCATTTGGAAGCTTAATAGGGCATGACTGATTAAGAAGTTGAATATTATCAAGAGAAGACAAATTGGAAGTCATATGATCGGACGCACCTGAATCAACAATCCATTCAGTATTAGAAAAAGAAGCAGAATGACAAGAAGTAAGGTTACCAGCAAAATTGGCAAAATTGGTGTTCGAGAGTGATAAAAGATCCAAGAATTGACGGTATTGTTCGCTAGTGAGACCAGGGACAGAAATCTCAGAAGAAGTTGAAGAACTTGTGACAGTATTTGTAACCATTAAAGAACTAGATGTGATGTTGGACATAATGTCAGATCAGTTCAGATGAGTCAAACCTCTAAATCGGGTCAGATCTGATCTCTATGACGGCCAAAAAAATATAAACCTTCTATTTGATAACCTCGCCATAAGAACTGAAAGGCAAATTCAGCAATTGCTTAATATGAGAATACCAGAGAACAAATACGATGTCGAAGAAAGAACGGTGCACTGAGATGAGGCCGGAGAAGGCAGGTTTGGCCGGAGACTACCCAAAAGTCGCTGGAGACTAAGATGAACTAAGATGCCTGGAGGAGATGATCGGAGCGATGACACCAGTGAATACTACGCGAGAGAGCCGAGAGAGAACTGTAGAAAGATGTTGGAAAACAGAGATGCGGCCGAGAGAGGACCACGTGCATGCGAGTCTGAAACACGTCGGAAAGGATAACAGAGCTCTAGAGAAACTGCTGTGAGCACCGGAGATATTGGAGAAAACGACCCAAGATGACGGGAAAAACTGAGGGACCGCCAAAGATGTACCAGCCAGGACTGACAACTGACACCAAATTTAACGCGAAAGCCGAAGGTGCACCAGCCGAAGACTACTGCCAGAGAAGACGGAAGAACCGAACAGAGAGATATGAGGATGAACTAAGATGTTGAGAAACTGCAAGACAACCGAGAAAATACAGAGAGCAGATAGATCGCCGGAAAAATGGAGACGCTGGAGAACTGCCAAAGAAGATGAAAGGCACATTTCAAGATAGCCGGAGAACATGGAAGATGGGAGAACTGAGAACAAACGAGAGACTGAGAGAGACGAGCCAACGATGTAACGCTCCTGTTGCTCTCGCCGAGACGAATATGACTATTGAAAGTTAAGAGTTGACGAGAGACTGCCGGAGAGGTTGAGCGAACGACGAAAAAGCCTTGCCGGAGACTGAGAAATGACGAGAGAGGGGCAGAGTTGCTGCCAAAAAACAGAGAGCAAAACGAGCAAAGCGTCGAAGAAGACAACCGGAACTAAGAACCGGTGAGCCAAAATGGACAGCCGTCGGAGAGTGAGGGAGAGATTCCAATGATGAAGAACCGAAAGAGACTGAGAGCAGATAGAGGTCGCCGAAAATGATGAACTGCAAGGGAACACCGGAGAGACAGAGGGAGAGCTAGAACTGAGGAGGCGGCGATGGCTTAGAAAGAGGAAGAGATTAGGGTTGCGGTGGCGGCGCGATTAGCCTCTGATACCATGTTAAATTTAGAGAAAGACATTTTTCTATATTCATTATTCAACATTACAAGAGTGTATTTATATACATGAGTCCAAGAACAAGATCCCAAATTACTCCTAAATATCTGCTCTATAATAATTACACAATGGTTGAAAAATGGAAAGTGTAGATATTTCTCTAACATAAACCAAATAAAATTTGCAGCTTGGTGTACAAAGCTCTCACGTATGTGGGGTCTGGGGGAAGAGGGGACCATAATGGGTCTATAATATGCAACCTTACGTTACATTTTTGCAGGAGACTATTTCTACCCCTCGAACCTATGATCTCTAGGTCACACAGCGACAACCTTATCGTTGTGCCTGAGCTCCCCTTCATAAAACAAATATATATAGTTCATTATTTTTAAATTCAAGTAATCTATGAAACATAGCGTTAAAAAAACATAAACTAATATTTCAAAATTCATACTTCATAAATTAAAATTATAAAGCTGGATGTTACTTATTTTGTGTGTCAAATATGAGTGTTAAATGTTTTAAAGAAAATACAAATTTATATTAATTAGTTGGCCTTTAATCTAGCCAATTTACTGATCTTTTCTAATTTTCTCCAAGTTAATATGTTGTTAAATATGAGATTCAAGTAGACTTAAAAAGCGAGCCGCAATTCAACTAATCGATCGACTAGAGCCAATTTTCAAACTATATTTTAGTTTTTAAAGATATATGTAGTCATTTTATTTGCATAAATTTTATATAACAACTTTTTGGAACAATATAATTATCTAGTTATTTATTTGAATTATTATATTATTTATTTTTCATATATATATATATATTTTTTTTGAATAATAATATAATTGTGTTGTCATGATTACATTAACTGGTTGACCCAGACCAGTGGGCCTAGTCAACCTAAGAACTAGATGTCCAATTTACTTATAATTTAAATTTTCAAAATATATTTTATTATTTGAACAATTTTTTTCAACTTAATTTATTAAATTAATGTCATTTTCTTAAATTATCTCATCACAATTGAATAGGAAGGGCAAAATTTTTATTTTTTTGAGGGTAAAATTCATTTCTTTACATGGTTCATTTTTTCAATAAATTTAAATTTTAAGGGATTTTTTTGATAGTTTTCAAACACTTAAAGGGTGGAGTGTTATTTTTAGAAAACTCATATGGCGCTGCTAGATTTTACTTTTTAGAATATTTGTTACTTTCTTAACAAAATATACTATTAATTTATGCGTCAACTTGTAAGGACCCGAACTCTAGTGGGTTCCTACATATAATTTTTTTAGCGGATGCAATAAATTTTAATTATTTTTATTACTAGAGCACTAATTAGTTTTATTACAAATATTTGTCTCAAATATTAAAATTAAAATTTATTAAAATTCTAAAATATACAAACATATTTTAAATTGTATTATACTGAATTTTTATTCTACTCTGTTCTTTCTACTCCCGTTCATGCACTTGTTATGCCAGATTTTTGGTATACTTTTCAAAATTATTTGAAATGTAAAATAATGATTGAGGTGTGATGACGTTCAGTAAGTAAATAAGATTATTATTAGTGTGTGACCAAGATGAGTTTTCAAAGTATTATAATTTCGTAAAATATCATTTAATACTATAACTTCAAATTTTCATTTGAAATATATATAAGTTTATAAATTTTTACATAAAACTTCTACCATCAACTATAGCAATAAAAATATTTTTAACCATATATTGTAACTGTTAAACTGAACTTATTAACTTTAAAACTATATGTAAGGACCTGAACCCGAGTGAGTTCCTGCATATAAATTTTTCAGTAGACGCAAATAAATCTTAATTATTGTTATTATCAGAGCACTAATTAGTTTTATTACAAATATATGTCTCAACTATTAAAATGCAAATTTTTAAAATTCTAAAATACACAAATATATTCTAAATTGTATTATACTAAATTTTTACTCTATTCTACTATTTCTATTCCCGTTCATGCACCTGCTACGCCATATTTCTGGTACACTCTTCAAAATGATCTAAAATATAAAATAATGATTGGGGTGAGACGACGCTCAATAAGTAAATAAGATTATTATTAGTGTGTGGCCAAAATGAGCTTTCATAATATTTTCATTTCGTAAAATAATATTTAATACTATAACTTCAAAACTGCTTTAAAAATAAATGTAAATTTAAAAATTTCTGTATAAAATTTTTACTATCATCTATAGCAATAAAATTTTATAATCATATACTATAACTATTAAACTACACTTTTTAACTTTTAAAATTATAACTATAATACTCAAATCATATATATATATAGAGGCACAAAAATACTCTCGTTCACATAAACATATACTTTTCCTTCAATTCATCAATAGTTATGTATACATAATTAAATATGTATATACACGTACTGTAAAAATCACTCTTAGGCCTGTTAATCGTAACTCATGATTACCCCATGACTGGGTTGTGCGGTCCAAAGACAGGACTTAACTAGTTGGCTAGTCGAGCAAACTAAATTAACGTACATCATCATTAAGTGAGATTTTCTCTATTAAACTCTGGTCCGACTCAAGTGTGCACTCAGAAGAAATCCACTATCATATAAAACTACTCTGCAAGCAGCATGAGTGCACTCTGATCCGTTTAAACTTTAAGTTGTGGTACCGAACATTCGTAATTTTCTATATCGTATGTGCCATAAAGGATTTTGAAAACATCTTATTATAGAATTTATAAAAATACAACAATATCATGAAAATATCATTTTTACTCATATTTTCGTGAAATATGCAACGTAAAAATCAATTCATATAATTTTTACTTATATTTTCGTGAAATATGCAATGTAAAAATAAACTCATGCCACACAATTTTTGTATTGAAAATATTTTCTTGAATAAAAAATAATGCTATAAAATACCCGAGGGATTTAGAATATTTCTTGACTAAAAAATAAACGTAAGTATATTAAAGATAAAATTGGTATAATTAAATATGTATAAAAATAAATTTGAGACAATTTTATGAAAATAACTAGCATAATCAAAATTTACTTACAAATAAAATCGGGTAAAAATATAAAAATCTAACATAATCGAATTTACTTATCTCTTACTTAATCTTGTGTTGCGATCACAGCAAATATCTTACCATCCCTTATGTTTTTGAAAACTATCAGAAAAACCCTCAAGGTTTAAATTTATTAATGATATAAACCTTCTACTATTTGACCTTTAGTCAATTGTTAAGTATATGTAAAAAAATAAAATTTTACACTTAATAAAAGAGTAGTTCAAAGTGATATTGGCTTAAATAAATTAAATTGAGAAGAATTTGCGAGTGTGCTATCTTGAAAACTAAATAAATGGATACCTAACAAATTCTCGAATTGGACGGTCTATCGATCTAATTGCTTCGATCAATCAATTAACATTAGTATGCCAAAATAATTCTATTATCATTTTAAATTATTTAAAAATATATGAAAAAAATTAATAATAAATCATAAAAAATACCTAGTAATCGGGTCTAGTTTTCATAAAAATTTAATGACTAAACACATCATAAACTGTTAAATTTGGAGAAAGACATTTTTCTATATTCATTATTCAACATTACAAGGGTGTATTTATATACATGAGTCAAGGAACAAGATACCAAATTACTCTTAAATATCTGCTCTATAATAATTACACAATGATTGAAAAATGGAAAGTATAGATATTTCTCTAATACTCCCCCTCAAGTTGGAGCATGGAGATCCGTAATACCCAACTTGCGTGATAAGTCTTGGAAATGTTCACGACCTAAAGTTTTGGTGAAGATATTAGAAAGCTGACTGTGGGTAGGAATATGTTTAATGAAGAAGAGGCTAGCTCGCAACTTTTCACGAACAATATGAAAATCGATTTCTATATGTTTTGTACATTCATGGAAAACAGGATTCTAGGCAATATGAAAAGTCGCTTGGTTGTCACAATATAAGAGCAGAGGCTGGGAATGCGGTACACCAAGATCATTTAGAAGAGTTTTGAGCCATGTAAGTTCACAAATAGTGGAAGCAAGCGCTCGATACTCAGCTTCGGCGGAGGAGCAAGACACTGTAGTTTGTTTCTTAGTGCGCCAGGAAATTGGATTAGATCCCAACTGAATGAAAAAACTAGTGGTGGAGTGGCAAGTGAGGGGACAACTAGCCTAATCCGAATTAGAATAGGCTGAGACTTGAAGAGTGTTGGCAATAGGGAAAAATAAGCCTTGACCTGGAGATGTCTTAATGTATAGAAGAACACGTATAACAACATCATAATGCGGTTGTCTAGCCTGATGCATAAATTGACTGAGAATGTTGACTGGAAATACAATGTCGGGATGAGTGATAGCGAGATATATCAAATGTCCAACGAGTCGCCGAAACGAGTTTGGATAGGAGAGAAGGTCACCATCAGTATTATTGAACTTGAGATTTTATTCCATGGGAGTATTATAGTGGTAAAGTCCATCCCGTACTTCTTCTGTTCCAATCAGCCTCCTCGTTGATAGGTCCTGAAAAATACAAAAGGTAAGAAAAAATATAGCAACACAATTGAGATCGGTGGTAAGTTTGCTGATGGACAATAAATTAAATTTAAATGAAGGCACATAAAGAACATTAAAAAAAGATAAATTAGGAGAAAAACACACAGTGCCAGTATTAGTTATAGGAACAATGTCACCATTTGGAAGCTTAATGGGGCATGGCTGATTAAGAAGTTGAGTATTTTCAAAAGAAGACAAATTGGAAGTCATATCATCGGAGGCACCTGAATCAACAATCCATTCAGTATTAGAAAAAGAAGCAAAATGACAAGAAGTAAGGTTACCAGCAAAATTGGCAGAGTTTGTGTTAGAGGGCGATAAAAGATCCAAGAGTTGACAGTATTGTTCCTTGGTGAGACCAAGGACGGTAATTCAGAAGAAGTTGAAGAACCTGTGACAGTATTTGTAACCATTGAAGAACTAGATGTGATGTTGGACATAATGTCATATCAGTTCAGATGAATCAAACCGCTGAATCAGGCTGGATCCGATCTCTGTGATGGCCAAACAAATATAAACCTTCTATTTGATAACCTCGTCCTAAGAACTGAAAGGCAAATTTAGCGATTGCTTAATATGAGAATACCAGAGAATGGATACGATGCTAAAGAAATAACAGTGCACTGAGATGAGGCCGGAGAAGGTAGGTCTAGCCGGAGACTACCCAAAAGTCGCTGGTGACTGAGATGAACTGAGACTCCTAGAGGAGATGATCGGAGTGATGACATCGACAACTACTACGCGAGAGAGCCAAGAGAGAATTGTAGAAAGATGCCAAAAAATAGAGATGCGGCCAAGAGAGGACCACGTGCATGCGAGTTTGAAACACGCTAGAAAGGATAACAGAGCTCTAGAGAAACTATTGTGAGCACTAGCAATACTGGAGAAAACTAGCCGAGACGACAGGAAAAATTGAGGGAGCGCCGGAGATGCACCAGCCGGGACTAACAATTGACACCGAAATGAACGCAAACGCCGAAGATGCACCAGCCGAAGACTACTGCTAGAGAAGACGGGAAAACCAAACAGAGAGATGTCAGGACGAACTGAGATGTTGAGAAACTACAAGACAGCCGGGAAAAAATAGAGAGCGGAGAGATCACCTAAAAAATGGAGAAGCTGGAGAACTGCAGGAAAAGATGAATGGCACACTTCGGGATGGTCGGAGAATATGGAAGACGGGAGAACTGAGAACAAACGAGAGACTGAGAGAGATGAGCCAATGGTGTAATGCTCATGCTGCTCTCACCGACGACGAAGATGATGATTGAAAGTTGAGAGTTGACGAGAGACTGTAGGAGAGGTTAAGTGAATGACGAACGAGCCTGAGTGAATGCCGAAGGCTGAGAGACGACAAGAAAGGGGCAAGGTTGCTGCCGAAAAACAAAGAGCAAAATGAGTAAAGCGTGGGAGAACACAACCGGAACTAAGAACCGGTGAGCCAAAACGGAGAGCCGAGAACTCGAGAGCCGCCAGAGAGTGAGGGAGAGACGCCAATGATGAAGAACCAAGAGAGACTGAGAGCAGATAGAGGTCGCCGGAAATGGTGAACTGCAAAGGAACGCCAGAGAGACAGAGGGAGAGCTAGAACTAAGGAGGCGACGATGGCTTAGAAAGAGGAAGAGATTAGGGTTGCGGTAGCGGCACAATTAGCCTCTGATACCATTTTAAATTTGGAGAAAGACATTTTTCTATATTCATTATTCAACAGTACAAAGGTATATTTATATACATGAGTCCAGGAACAAGATCCCAAATTACTCCAAAATATCTGCTCTATAATAATTACATAATAATTGAAAAATGGAAAATGTAGATATTTCTCTAATATAAACCAAATAAAATTTGCAGCTCTGTGTACAAAGCTCTCGCGTATGTGGGGTCTGGGGAAAAAACATACCACAATGGGTCTATAATACGCAACCTTACCTTACATTTTTGTAGGAGGCTATTTCCACCCCTCGAACCCATGATTTCTAGGTCACACGGCGACAACCTTATCGTTGCACCTGAGCTCCCCTTCATAAAACAAATATATATAGTTCAATATTTTTAAATTCAAGTAATCTATGAAACATAGCGTTAAAAAAACATAAACTAATATTTCAAAATTCATACTTCATAAATTAAAATTATAAAACTGGATGTTACTTATTTTGTGTGTAAAATATGAGTGTTAAATGTTTAAAGAAAATACAAATTTATATTAATTGGTAGGCCTTTGATCTAGCCAATTTACTGATCTTTTCTAATTTTCTCCAAGTTAATATGTTGTTAAATATGAGATTCAAGTAGACTTAAAAAGCGAGCCGCAATTCAACCAATCGACCGACTAGGGCCAATTTTCAAACTATATTTTAGTTTTTAAAGATATATTTAGTCATTTTATTTGCATAAAAATTTTGTATGACAACTTTTTGGAACAATATAATTATCAAGGTATTTATTTGAATTATTATATTATTTATTTTTCATATATACATATTTTTGAATAATAATATAATTGTGTTGCCATGCTTACATTAACTATTGACCCAAACCAGTAGGCCTGGTCAACCTAACAACTAGGTGTCCAATTTACTTATAAGTTAAATTTTCAAAATATATTTTATTATTTGAACAATTTTTTTCAACTTAATTTATTGAATTAATGTCATTTTCATAAATTATCTTATCACAATTGAATAGGAAGGGCAAAATTTTTATTTTATTAAGGGTAAAACTCATTTCTTTACATGGTTCATTTTTTCAATAAATTTAAATTTTAGAGGATTTTTTTTATAGTTTTCAAACACTTAAAGGGTGGAGTGTTATTTTTAGAAAACTCAGATGGCGCTGCTAGGTTTTACGTTTTAGAATATTTGCTACTTTCTTAACAAAATATACTATTAATTTATGTGTTAACTTGTAAGGACCCGAACCCGAGTGGGTTCTTACATATAAATTTTTTAGCGGACGTAATAAATTTCAATTATTTTTATTACTAAAGACTAATTAGTTTTATTACAAATATATGTCTCAAATATTAAAATTAAAAATTATTAAAATTCAAAAACATACAAACATATTTTAAAATGTATTATGCCAAAATTTTATTTTACTCTGTTCTTTCTACTCCCGCTCATGCATTTGCTATGCCAAATTTTTGGTACACTCTTCAAAATTATCTAAAATCTAAAAAAATAATGATTGGGGTGTGACGACGTTCAGTAAGTAAATAAGATTATTATTAGTGTGTGACCAAGATGAGCTTTCGTAGTATTATAATTTTGTAAAATATCATTTAATACTATAACTTCATTTTCATTTGAAATATGTATAAGTTCATAAAATTCTGCATAAAACTTTTACTATCAACTATAGCAGTAAAAATATTTTTCACCATATATTGTAACTGTTAAACTGAACTTATTAACTTTAAAATTGTATGTAAGGGCTCGAACCCAAGTGGGTTCTTACATATAAATTTTTTAGCGAATGCAAATAAATCTAAATTATTGGTTATTACCAGAATACTAATTAGCTTTATTACAAATATATGTCTCAACTATTAAAATGTAAATTTTTAAAATTCTAAAATACACAAATATATTCTAAATTGAATTATGTTAAATTTTTATTCTACTCTACTCTTTCTATTTTTGTTCGTGCACTTCCTTCGCCAGATTTCTAGTACACTCTTCAAAATGATCTGAAATGTAAAACAATGATTGGGGTGAGACGACGCTCAATAAGTAAATAAGATTATTATTTGTATGTAGTCAAAATGAGCTTTCATAATATTTTCATTTTATAAAGTAATATTTAATACTATAACTTTAAAACTGCTTTAAAAATAAATGTAAATTAAAATTTTTTTGTATAAAACATTTATTATCATCTATAGCAGTAAAATTTTATAATCAAATACTATAACAGTTAAACTGAATTTTTTAACTTTTAAAACTATAACTATAATACTCAATCATGTATATATGTATATATTTTTCCTTATTAAATCATTATCTAGGCAAAAAAATGTCTCCATTCACATAAACATATATTTTTCCTTCAATTCATCAATAGTTCTGTATACGTAATTAAATATGTATATACACGTACTATAAAAACCACTCTTAGGCCTGTTAATCGTAAGTCATGTTTACCCTCATGACTGAGTTGTGCAGTCCGAAAACTGGACTTAACTGGCTAGTCAGCCAAACTAAATCAACGTACATCATCATTAAGTGAGATTTTTCCTATTAAACCCTGGTCCGACCAAGATGTGCACTTAAGAGAAATCTAATATCATATAAAACCACTCTACAAGTAGCATGGGTATACTCTAATCCGTTTAAATTTTAAATTGCTGTACTGAGCATTCGTAACTTTTTGTATCGTCTGTGCCATAAGGGGATTTGAAAACATCTTATTATAGAATTTATAAAATTACAATAATATCTTGAAATATCATTTTTACTCATATTTTCATGAAATACGTAACGTAAAAATCAACTCATATCATTTTTACTCATATTTTCGTGAAATATGCAATGTAAAAATAAACTCATGCCACACAATTTTCGTGTTAAAAATATTTTCTTGAATAAAAATTAATGCGGTAAAATACCTGAGAGGTTTAAAATATTTCTTGACTCAAAAATAAACGCAAGTATATTAAAGATAAAACTAGTATAATTAAACATGCGGAAAAATAAATTTGAGAGAATTTTATGAAAATAACTAGCATAATCAAAATTTACTAACAAATAAATTCGGGTAAAAAAAATTAAAATCTAACATAATCGAATTTACTTACCTCTTACTTAACCTTATGCTATGATCACAACGAATATCTTTAAAAAATGAGTTTGAAAAGAGTGGGTGAGTGAAAATTTTAATTATAATAAAAATTCTCCCTCCACCACTAATTCTTTCATTCACTAATTTTTCTCTTACCTTGAAAATTTTTTTGTGAAAAATGAATGTTGAGAGAAAATTTTGGGAAAAAAAAAATGAATTTATAAAAGTGCGGGGAGAGGAGTAAAATTATAATTTTTTAAAATTAAGGAATGAGCATGGATGGGTTAGATATGTGCTAGGTATGGGATGGGGATGGGGATCATGTGGGAGAAATATGAGTGCTTGCCGGCACTCCCATTTATTTAATTTTTAATTAATTATTTATTAAATTTTAATTATTTATTTATTAAATTTTAATTAATTAATTAATTAATTTTTGAAATCATTATTATTACATTGTTATTATTTTTAAACTATGTTTTAGTATATATATTTTTATGAAAAAGAACTAATTTCAAATTTCGAAAACTCATATGGGTCCCACATGGTCTTGTGGGCCCCACACAACTTCAAGACTCAAGTGGGTTTTACGTAATTCCAATAGTTCTCATACGGTTTTATGGATCCTATACAACTTTGGGACTCATGTGGACCCCACACGATTTCGGGACTCACGTGGACCCCACACGGTCTTGTGGGCCCGCATAAGATACCTATATTATTATTATTATTATTATTATTATTCTACAAATTATGTCAGTCAAAACATTATTTTATGTATATGTACTTATTTACGTGTACAAATAGTGTTTATCCTCTTTATCCTATGAAATTCCATTTTGACCAAGTCGACCTCCAAGGAGCGATTGAGCCGCAATGGTCTCTAAGCACTCGCTAAGTTAAGGTCTTTCTTAAGCATCAAACATAGAATTGAGGATCCTATAGAAAAATACTTCTGTATTGATATTAACTTAATGATAGTTTTTATTATTTTATTATTATTATTATTATTATTATTACTATTGTTATTATTATTATTATTATTATTATTATTATTATTATTATTATTATTATTATTATTATTATTATGCTTTAATCGTATATATATTTTTGGGTCATCACATTCTCTCCTCCTTATAAAAATTTCGTTCTCGAAATTTGCTATTTTAAAATAATTACTGTATAATTGGTTGCGCTATTTGAAAGAGTAAATTGATTAACGATTTGGCTAAGTCTTAGAATAAATTGAGGGTCAATTTGGTGAAATATTTTATTTTGAGAATTGAAGTGTGAATCGTCAGTCTAATAGGGGTTGAAATGGAAAAGAAACTAAAAAGATGTGGAATAAGATAATTTATATATATATATATATATATATATATATATATATATATATAAAACAAAATGAAATGAAATTTGGCCTTTAGAGATTTAGCTTAACATCAACATCCATCGAAATGCTAGCGGTGTCACTACTAGCTGTCTGGGTTCTTTCTTGGCGGAGTTGACCTCTTATAATGTCGCCAGCTTGGGTCAGAAAAAGAGAAAGAACGCCCATTTGTTCGGTAAGGAGGGAAGAGCTACCCTCTTCCCCTTGTGGCCTTTGGTGGGGATGCTCATAACGAGCCATCGGTGGCCCGTACATGAGTCTCAACATGTTTTGAATCTCTTGAAAATGATGGAGTAGGCCAGCATTATCACAAACCCTTAGTATGGTGACTGCGATGCTACCATTGTAAAGGGTATGACTCATTGGTGTTATGTTAGTTGTAAGTTTCTTAGATGGAATATTGTCGATAGGGATAAGGGTATAAGTGGTTGAAAAAATGGCAGGGGCACTACTCGGGGTGGTAGTGGTGGAGGAGGTAAAATGGAAAATTGATGGGGCAATAGTTGAAATAGTGGCTTCTTCAATTAATCCCCGCTTATGCCTATGGTTCTCAAACCAAAAGCGTACATTTTTCGTCTCGATTGGACCATATAGTCGGAGTCGTGCTGCCCGCTCCACAGAAGGGAGTTCCCCTTGACTGTTGCGAAAGGCCTCCTTTAAAATCTCCAGCTATGCCTTACTGGGTTCCCATATTTGGATTGAAAATCTAGTGCTGCTTTCAACAACTTGGGGAGGTGGGTGATTTGACAACATTTTCAGTTAAATAGAACAAGTAATGAGACAACCAAAAGAAAAGTTGGGAAGAACTAATCTCTACAAACCGAAATGTGGTTGTTCAAGATGATAGAAAGCTGTGATGCTTAGAGTTCGAGGAGGGCAGACCTTTTTTATTGAGGAATGGTCGCATGTAGTGGAAATAGAGAGAGAGAGCGACGTTTGCCATGAGAATCGAGAGAGAGCGATGCATGTCACGGACATCGAGCGATGCATTTTACAAAAATCGAGGGAGAGCGACATGTGCCTCAAGAATCAAGAGAAAGCGATGCGTGTCACGGATATTGAGTGACGCGTTTTGCAAAAATCAAGGGAGAACGATGTGTGTCGTAAAAATTGAGAGAGAGTGACGCGTGCCTCAAGTGATGCATTTTGTAAAAATCGAGGAATAGCGATATGTATCGTCAAAATCGAGAGAGAGTGATGCATGCCCGAAAATTGAGCGAGCGACGCATATTGCAAAATTTGCAGACTCAAGGTTCTCTTTATATTTCTACATCTTTATTACTTTAACTATAATTAATCTCATCCTTAGGTCACCACTTGGGTGGGTGGCCTAGTGGTAAGGAACCGATCGTGCATCCATGTCATCGCGAGTTCGAGTCCCCACTATGCCCAAGTGGTCTCATGCCCTGACCTTGCTTCGAGGGTAAGTAAGTTATGCCAATGATTTCCACCCATGAGGTTTTTTTTTTACTGCGAGAATACCCTTTATATATATATATATATATTCCATTATTACTAGTATTATTATCATTTTATTATTATTATTATTATATTAGATCAAATATATGTTGAGTATGTTTAACCGATCAATGATTTGATATTAATTAGTTATTTGAAGAAGATTAATTAATTTTTATAATGTTTTCATTAATGGAATTTTTACTATATAAAGTTATATATATATATATATATATATAATATAGTAAAATTTAAGTTGTATTAATTTTTATAAATTTATACAAAATTAAAATTAAGGATTCCGTCAAAATTTGTACTCCTAAATCAAACTTGGATACTTGATGGGAATTGAATATGCAATGAAATATTCATATTTAACTTGCACATGCTAAGGGTTTTTTTTTTGAATTAAAATATAAGAGAAGATAAGAAATAGGGGGGCGGAAACCCTAGGGTTCCCTGCTCCCCCTCACCCCCTCTTTTTTTTTTTCTATATAATCACATAATCTCATACAAGAAAGAACAGAGCTCAGGGGGTAGGGGAACAAAAAAGAAACCCTATTTTTCTACAGCAAGTGCCCCCGCGCACCCTCAAGCTCCTATCTTTATCTGTTATCTCCCTCTCCATTCTCACACAGCCGCACGACCTGCCTCTTACTCACCCTACTCTCTTCTCTTCCCCTCTCTCCCTTTCATCATACTTTCTCCCTGTCTTTCGGTTCCCTCTATGTTTTTTCCCCTATTCTCTCTGTCTCCCTCGGTTCCTCCTCGTTTTGGCCACGACAGTGAGCCTTCTCAGATCCAGCAGACTAGCACAGCCGAGACAACCCCTGCTGCTGCCGTGCACCACCACCTCTTCCGCAACTCTCCTCTAGCTCCAACAACTCTAGACCTCCCCCTATGCTCTAGCCGAAGCCCACACCAAACCAAAACGAGGAACCCCACATACCCGAGTCTTCAGCCAAGCAGAACCCGCCACGGTCGAGACGTCCTCCACCGTCTACAACCACCATAGAACTACCTGCCAGATTTGACAGCCACCAGTGAAAACTTCAAGCATCAACCCTCCGAGGCCTGCTTCCCAGAACCAAAGAGCCCAAACCAGCCACCACCTTTGCCAAGAGCAACACCACATGTCCACGACTCTCGCATCCGGCCTCCCTGCTCCTATTTTCGTCAGCCCACGGTTAGTTCCCCAGGTGAGCTTCTACATCCCAGTCACCGCGCACACACATGCACGGCTTTTGTGTTTTCCTTTTTGTTTTATTTTATTTTGTTTAAAAGCTTTAGGGATGAATGATGCAAGTTTCAAATCTTGGTTTTAAAATACATATATATATATAATAAGACTAATAATAATGGTGGCAGGGGGAGAAATAGGCAGCAAGTGTAATCTGTAAATAGTGATCGATTCATCATCATATATTGGGATTTTAGTTGTTATTAGTCAAGTTTTATTTTAGGTTTAAAGTTTTGTTGTTTTTATTGTATATATTCCTTAATATTATTGTCATAGGATTTGTAATATAGTAATATTATCTTTAGTGTTTAATATCCGTGTTTAAATTTTTAGAATGATGAATATTAACTGGTTTATTTTTCTTATTGCAGGATTTTTGTTCTCATACTATTCCTTCATGTTTAAATTTTTTACTGTTTTCTCTTATGCATACATTATTATGTTATACTATTTGTCCTTATAGTTAGTGCTCGTGTTCATGTCTTTCATGTAGGGTTTTCATTATTGATGTGTGTTCAAGTTTAATTACTTAGGGTGTTCTTTATTGTTGGTGGTTAGGTTTAATGTATGAATACTCATATTAACACTTTAAGATATTTAGTATTGGTATTTTAGTATTTTATCATGTTCATATAAAAGGGTATTAATCATTATGACAAGTTTAACATTTTGGTAGATATTTAGTATTTTGCTATTGAATTTAGTATGATAGTATATAAAATATTACGGTATTATTATTATGCTTATATTTAATTTTACTTATTAAGGTATTTTTTTATATGGTATTATTATATCTTCAGTATTTTAATATAATATTATGGTACTTTACTACTTATTTTGATATCCGTAATATTTTAGTAGACATGTGTTATTATTATTATTATGTGTGGTAGTTTGATATCTCAGCTTATTTTCCTATTAACATATATTGAAACCTCCCATACTAGTATTTTCCTACAAAAAATTCTATACAATTTCAAAATTTGGGAGTGTATTTTCTTAAATATTTTCTTGATTTTTATCCCTATAATTTCAAAAAGGGGTACGAGCTTTCGGCTTCACGTACCTTTGGTTCTGAGGGAACATATATATATATATATATATATATATATATAACATATATTTGTATAATTTATTTATTTTTGCATGCGTATTTGTAAATTCACGAAAGGAGTAACTTTAAAGACTTTCTAAATTCAGTTAGGGATAATCTCATAATTAATTAGGTACCGTTCGTAAGAATAAGCGCATAGGGGGTGATCGTACCTTCCCCTCGCGTAACCGAATTTTCGACCCCAACTTTGGTAACGTAGATTCATTCTACCTTTAACTGGGTAGTAAGTGAGTGTTCTAACCACACTAAAAGGTCAGTGGCGACTCCATTCATGTTTTTCCCGAAAATTTAAATCACAATTTTTTATTTCGCCACCCGGGGCACCTGCGCCTCAGGACATCGCGACATCATGTTTACCCTCATGACTGGGTTATGTAGTCCGAAACTGGACTTAACTGGCTGGTCGGCTAAACTAAATCAGCGTACATAATCATTAAGTGAGATTTTTCCTATTAAACTTTGGTCCGACCCAGGTGTGCATTCAAGAGAAATCTAATACCATATAAAATCACTCTACAAGTAGCGTGGGTATACTCTAATCCATTTAAATTTTAAGTTACAGTACTGAGCATTCGTAATTTTTTGTATCGTCTGTGCCATAAGGGGATTTGAAAACATCTTATTATAGAATTTATAAAATTACTATAATATCATGAAATATCATTTTTACTCATATTTTCATGAAATACGTAACGTAAAAATCAACTCATATAATTTTTACTCATATTTTTCTAAAATATGTAATGTTAAAATAAACTCATGCCACACAATTTTCGTGTTAAAAATATTTTCTTGAATAAAAATTAATGCGGTAAAATACCCGCGAGTTTAAAACATTTCTTGACTCAAAAATAAACGCAGGTATATTAAAGATAAAACTGATATAATTAAACATGCGAAAATAAATTTGAGAAAATTTTATGAAAATAACTAGCAAAATCAAAATTTACTTACAAATAAATTCGAGTAAAAAAAAATAAAAATATAACATAATCAAATTTACTTACCTCTTACTTAACCTTGTGCTACGATCACAACGAATATCTTTAAAAAATGAGATCGGAAAGAGTGAGTGAGTGAGAATTTTAATTATAACAAAAATTCTCCCTCCCACTAATTCTTTCATTTACTAATCTTTTTCTTCCTTTGAAATTTCTTTTGTGAAAAATGAATGTTGAATGCTTCCTATTTATAAGAAAATTTTGGAAAAGAAAATTGAATTTATAAAAGTGCGGGGGGAGGGGTAAAATTATAATTTTTTAAAATTAAGGAATGGGCATGGATGGGTTAGGTATGAGTTAGGTATGGGATGGGGATAGGGATCATGTAGAAGAAATGGGAGTGCTTGCTGGCACTCCCATTTAATTAATTTTTAATTAATTAATTAATTTTTTGAAATCATTATCATTATCATTATCATTGTTATTGTTATTATTTTTAAGTTATGTTTTTGTATATTTTTTTATGAAAAGGAATTAAGTTCGAAATTTCAAAAACTCATGTGGGCCCCACACAACTTTAAGACCCAAGTGTGTCCGACGTAATTCTAATAGTTCTCATACGATTTTATGGACCCTACACAACTTTGGGACTCATGTGGACCCCACACGGTTTCGAGACTCACGTGGGCCCCACACAGTCTTGTGAGCCTCGCATAGGATACCTATATTATTATTATTTTATCATATATTTCTACAAATTATGTCAGTTAAAACATTATTTTATGTATATGTACTTATTTACATATACAAATAGTGTCTACCCTATTTATCTTATGAAATTTCATTTTGACTAGGTTGACCTCTGAGAAGCGACTGAGTTACAATGGTCTTTGAGCACTCGCTAAGACAAGGTTTTTCTTAGGTATCAAATATGGAATCAAGGATCCTACAGAAAAGTACTTATGTATTGATATTAACTTAATGACCATTTTTATTATTTTATTATTGTTATTATTATTATTATTATGCTTTAATCATATATATATTTTTGGGTCATCACACTATAACTATAATACTTAATATTAAATATACATATGTACTTTCTTATATGTTTTTCTTTCAAATTATCATTTAGGCACAACAAGACCCCGTTCACATAAACATATATTTTTTCTTCAAATCATCAATATCTCTGTACACGTAATTGAATATATATATATATATATATATATATATATATATATATATATATACATATACTATAAAAACCTCCCTTAGGCTTGTTAATTGTAAGTAATATTTACCCCCATGATTAGGTTGTGCGGTCTGAAGACTAGACTTAGCTGGCTGGCCGGTCAAACTAAATCAATGTATATCATCATCAAGTGAGATTTTCGCTATTAATTCCTAACTTGAAACTAGGTGTGCACTTAAGAGAAATCCACTACCATATATAACCACTCTGTAAACAGTGTGGGTGCTCTTTGATCCATTTAAACTTTAGGCTACAGTACCGAACATTCGTAATTTTTTGTATCCTCTGAGCCATAAGGTGTAGAGACCCAGAAAAATAATAATGATAAAAAAAAAAAAAAAAGGAAATTTGGTTTGGTATAGGACTAAATCGTCGACGATTTTAGCAAGCTCAGGAAAATCGTTGACTAATAAACATCATTTCGGGATCCTGGCGTCTATTCTCTGCAGTTTAACTGGAGCATATTGGTCATTTGGGCATCTTAGACACTACTCTAGGATTAAGATAAGGGGAGTAGATTATGTAAGACATTTTTAGAAATTTAACAAATTAAATTATAGTATATGATTACAGAAATAAATTGTATGTTTTCCTGAGTACACGGGCTTATGGAAATGGAAACTTTGAATTAATATATGTATGTTTTGAGAAAAACTGGGTTTATGAGTTTGAGTAAAACCCTAGAGTTGATTATACAATTAATTTCAGCAGGAAAATATAGTTATCCCAAGGAAATTTTTATATTAGGCATAGTACATAATAATGATATGACATTAATTTTTTTTATATACATAGAATTATTATAAGACAGATTTAGACAGACTTATAAAATGACAGTGTTCTATATAAAACTACAGTATGACAACATTTTATATAGAGTTATAGAATGATAGTGTTCTATATAGAACTACAGTATGACAACATTTTATACAGAGTTAGAGAATGACAATGTTTTATATAGAACTATAGTGTAACAGTGTTTTATACAAAGCTACAATAATACAGTATTTTATATACAAAATTATAGTATGACAATTTTATATCGAATTGTGAAAATGAATACATGTTATTGTATTGATTTATAAATCGCATATATGGTTTAAGAACCCTAATGGACCAAAGTTACGTACGGTACCGTAGGTTCATAGATACCAATGCAGCCACACTATTGTGAGAGTGTTGGTGTTATACAATCGATTTGGCCAGTAAAGAGTAGAGTCACCCCCTAGAGTCCAAACCATTTGGGTAGGCAAATTGTACTTATAGTTACAAGTACAAATACAATTTGACTTAGCCTGGTGGTAGGCCAACCATGGCTAAATCCAATTTTCGGACCGCACAACTCGATCATGCGGGGTTAATTCATGACATTGTATATTTATCCATCCAGGGAAGTTCTTTTATGCATATATGTGTATTTACGTATACAGAGAAATTTATATGCCAGAGTATTTTTTGTAAAGAAAGTAAGTATTTTGAAAATATGTAGGTATGAGTACAATTTTACATGATTTTCTCAATTAAAGTTAAGTTAATTAATGGATGTGTTTTTACTACAGTAAAACTCATGTTGCCACACACTTATGATAATTCATTCCGTCTTACTGAGATGTGTCTCACTCCTATAATCTTTAACGTTTCAGGGAATCCAGGAAACCAAGCCTAAAGCGCTCTAGGGCAGGGCTAGTTAGCATTGTTCAAGGTGAAATTTGGTGAGACACAGTGATGTATATGAATATACTTTGTGTAACTTAGGGATGTATTATGGATTTTTGGGGATTCATGTATGTATTTTGGAAGACGGTAGTACTCTAGTGTTGTATTCAGAGTATATATGTTTGTTCCGTTGTGTTGTATTATATGGGTTATGAGCAGGTGTACTTGGTGCCCCATTTTGGGGTATCAGGATACTATAGTGTAGGGTGTATGGAGTATTGCACTACGGGCTCCACTAGGTTCAGGGCATTACATATGTGGTATCAGAGCATACTTATAGTAGAATTTAATAAGGTGTCACAGTTGTGGTAACAGAGCCTTGGTTGCTAGGTTTTGTAGACTTCAGTGGATAACAATACCAGAGTATAAAAATGAATTCTGATAAGGGTAGGAAATGGGTAGATTAAAATCTTAGGTATTGGTTTCGCAGCCTGGAGGCAGTAATCCATTTATGGTCTTCTGTGATTTTTCTAAGGCGATGGTCTCAGGAAAATTATGGCAAACCATTAACGATTTTTGCTTCTGTGTAAAGAGACTAAAACTTGAGGTGTTAATTGGTTGGATAGGTCATAATTTTTGTGGTGATTTGAGGCTTGATCCTTGAAATGGCTAAGTGAATACAGGAAAAGGATTAAGTAAGGATTTCTGGGCTAAACCGTTGACGATTTTATATGGTAGGTACAAAGCATCGACGATTTTGTGTCTGAGTTGTGTGTTAAGGCTTATGTTGAGAATATGGATGTTAAACTATCTTCTTAGTTAGATAATTGTACTAGTCGTGTTAAGATATTGGAATTCTAAGATTGTTTTCTATCCTATTTTTCAGGATGGATCTCGAGAATAACAACGCGAACATTGGAGGTAGTAGTCATGTGGGGGCTTACAGTATGGGTGGCAGTGATTCTAATCAGGTACTGCGGAGCGTAGTTCAGCAAGTTATGAAAAAAATTACACGAAATTCCTAGGAACAGGATTGCCTACCTGCTAAGCAAGGCTGCACCATAGAGCAGTTCTCCCGGATGAATCCCCCAGCTTTCTTAGGTGGTTCCGATCCAATTATTGTAGAAAATTGGGTACAAAAGATTGAGAAGATTCTGACAGTACTGCTCTGCACTGACGAGCAGAAAGTTCTCTATGCTACATTCAAGTTGATGGGTGAGGCCGAGCAATGGTGGTTAGTGGTGAAGCTATTAGAGGAGCAGAGGCCAGTACCCATAGCACTGACCTGGGCTCATTTTAAGGAGATCTTCTTTGATCGGTACTTCCCTACCTCCGTTAGGGATGTTAAGGTGGAAGAGTTTCTGAACCTGACCCAGGGTCACATGACAGTGCAACAGTATGTCGCCAAGTTTGTTGAACTATCTCGTTTTACCCCATACATGATTCCAGATGAGCCCAGAAAGGTGCAGAGATTTGAGAAGGGCTTGAGACAAGAGATATATGAGCAGGTGGCAGTCTTACAAGTGTGGGATTTCTCAGAACTGATGGATAAAGTCACCGTAGTAGAGATGAGTCAGCAGAGGGGCACAGGGGTACAGAGTCAAAGGAAGAGGCTCACGCTTCCTGGTTTTCAGGCAAGTACTAGTTAGGGTCAGTGGAGGAGAAACAATGTGGGCCAGCGGCAGGTAGTGGGACACCGAGTTCCTTGGGGTAATCCAACACGTCCTATTTGTACTAGGTGTCATCAGAGGCATTGGGGGGAATACCGAATTTGGACAAATGCCTGCTATCGGTGTGGTCAACCCCGCCACATCGCACGAAACTATCATGCACTGCGAATCAATGCACTCGCTCCTAACCATTACCAGGGAAATAATTAAGCACCCCGAGGGAACCAGCAGAGGAACACCGCCCTGGTACGGGTGTATGCGCTTATGCTAGGAGATGCGGAGGATACTAGTGACGTGGTGACATGGATCATTTTAATTTTGTCATATAAAGCTGTTGTATTGTTTGATTCAAGGGAGACACATTCATTCATAGCTCGAGAGTTTGTCAAGTTATATGGAATAGAAGCTTAGCCATTGGAGGTTGATTTATCAATGGCTATATCGACAAGAACCGTAATGGTGTGTAGGAGAATACTTAAAGATTGTCCAATTAGTATTCTGGGAAGGACATTGTCTACTAATCTGGTGGTCCTCGATATGCATGGATTTGAGATGATTCTAGGGATGGACTGGCTAGCTTCTACTTATGCAAGTATTGACTACTATAAGGAAGAGGTAGTGTTCAGACCTTTAAGGGAACAAGAGTACAAATTTGTTGGGACGTGCGTACGCTCCTCACCACAGATATTATCAGCTATTCAGGCAAGGAGACTGCTTCTGGAGGGATGCTAGGGGTACTTGGCTTGTGTGAAGGAAGCACTAGAGGGGGAATTAAAGTTGGGAGATATTCCAATGGTGAGGGATTTTCCTGATGTGTTTCCAAAGGGTTTGTCGGGGTTGCCTCCCGATCGTGAAGTCGTGTTTGCTATCGACCTATCTCCAGGAATGACACCGATTTCTAAAGCTCCGTATAGAATGGCTCCAGCAGAGTTAAAGGAATTAAAAGAACAGTTACAAAATTTGTTAGATAAGAGATTTATCAGGCCTAGTGTGTCACCTTGGGGAGCACCAATGTTTTTTGTGAAAAAGAAATATAGGACGATGAGAATGTGTATCGACTACAAGGAAATAAATAAAGTGACGATTAAGAATAAATACCCACTACCCTATATTGATGACCCATTTGACCAACTCCAGGTAACACAGGTTTTCTCTAAGATTGATCTTTGATTCGGGTACCATCAAGTGAAAGTCAAGACAGAGGATGTTCCAAAGACTGCATTCCGAACTAGGTATGGCCATTATGAATTTCTAGTTATGCCATTTGGACTAACTAATTGTAAAAACCCCAAAAAGATATATAAAAGATTAGAGGATTGATTTCCAAAAAAATAAAAAATAAATAAAAAATAAAAAAAATAAAAAAAAATAAAAAAAAATATTATTATTAATTAATTAATTAATCAGATTTTAAAAGAAAAAAAATAATTAATTAAAATTTATTTTTATTTTATTAATAAAATATATTATTATTAATATTAATTAAATATATTATTATTATTATTATTATTATTATTATAACTATCTCCTGAAGCTTAAAGAAGCTTCAGGAGACCTTTTTATAAAAAAAGGTTCATTCATTCTTCTTCTTCTTCTTCTTCTTCCTTTGTACTTCTCATTTCTTTTCTTTATTTGCTGCAAAGCAGCTCTCTCTCTCCTCACATTCTCTCTCCCTCTCTTCTTGATTTCGTGACGGATTTTCGTCCGATCGAAAATCCGAAGATACCACTGGACTCCATTCGCCGCTGTCGTCATTCTATCGGAGCGGATCGGTGGTAGGAGCGGCGTAAGCGTATTCCCTGGGGTAAGCCATTTCCCCCTTTTTCTTTAATTTCTTGCAAAATATAAGCCCAATTGACGAACGGACACTACCATGAGAATCTAGGGATGATTCTCTACAAGTCTAGCGGGACGGAATTCTCGTGGGGGTGTCGGGCCAAAACCCCAAATTTGGGGTGCGGCGATTATTAAGGGGCTTATTTTCAATTAATTAGTATTAATTTAGAAATGCTAAAATATTAAGCATTTGGGACTGAAGTAAGATTTCTGGAATTTAAGGCCCGGGTGAGCGCCGCGGGTCTAATTTTGGGACTCGCAGGCAAAACTTGGAAAATTAAGTGGGGATGTTAAATAATAGTTTAAATATTAATTTGAGATATATGGAGCTTAGGGAAGGCTAGATGAGTATTATTTTGGAGAAATAAATTAATTAATCTGGGGAAAATGTAAATTGCAGGAATTAAATTTCGGGCGCCAAGGGCGTGAAATTTTGGGTCCTAAGGAATTTCTCAGTAGGCAGGTAAGGGAATAAACTAAAGCAGTAATTTTCCATACAAATTATTATTGATTATGAGTAAATTTATTTTCAAAAAAGCATATGTTATATTGTGTATTACGAATGAAATGTACGATTGGGAAAATACTGCTATGATGATTAAAATGTATATGTATGTATGAGATGTAAGTAATTCACGATTTTAGAATATGAAGTATGACTTTTAACAGCATATGTGTGACATGAATATTATTTTATATGAAATGTATTATGATGTGAAAGATTTTACGAACAAAGCATGATTTCAGGTATTATGAAAATATGAGTTATGTTGTGATGGTTTTGACGATTATGTGATAAATGATGTATTTTCAGGATATATATACCTGAAACAATTTTGACGCGAGGCCATATATTTATGTTATCGGCACGAGGCCGTATTTATGTTTTTGGCGCGACGCCATATATTTATGTTATCGGCACGAGGCCGTATTTATGTTATTGGCGCGAGGCCATGTATTTATGTTATCGGCATAAGGCCGTTTTATGCTATCGGCACGAGGCCGTATTTATATTATTGGCGTGAGGCCATATTTACTATGATTTTGGCGCGAGGCTATATGTATGATTTCGGCGCGAGGCCGTATCTATGTTTTTGGAACAAGGCCGTAATGATGTTATGTATGATCATGTGTTATATGTTTTCACAACCAGGATATTAGTTTAGTTCAGACCAGGAGTTCGGTACCGTAGCTATGGGTTAATTTTGGCACGAGGCCTTATTAGTGCTACCGTCCCACGAGGGGATGAGAGATGGATAGTCGATGTGGCTTTCAGTAGAGTGTGGACGTCCACCTAGAAGTCCGGACCAGGGTGTGGCGGGCTCATCGTACTTACATATATATTTGATTCGGCAGTGGTCGGCCAACTATTGTCGGGTCCCGCCTTCGGGCTGCACAACCCGTCATGGGGGGTAATACATGACACCAGCTAGCTAGTCATCCTAGGTTTGTTTTCAGTACTATAGTTATACAGATGATTTTATGTATGATATGATTTATTAACAGATGTGAATATATATGTTTACCCAGTACGATATGATTATGTTTTTAGAATTATGAAATGTACTGTATACGTACAAATGCATTAAATATTCATGTTGCCACACAGTTTTATTTAGTTTATTTTCCCTTACTGAGAAGTGTCTCACCCCGAAACTTAATTAATTTTTCAAGAGCTCCTGAGAGACTGGCGGGTCAAGGCCGCCATTGAGCTAGTGAGATTACCCTGTGAGAAGGGTAAGATTTTGTAATAGCGTCAGAGTTATTTTGTGTTTGACCCTAGAGATATTTGGATGTATGTGAGGATGTATAGAATGCTCTGGTATTATGCTTTATGATTGGATGTTTGAGATTTTATGTTTACTGCTGCTAGGTTTTCCGCTGTGTTTGACAGGTGTCCCCGCTACCCATGGGTTCGGGTTGACCATTTTATTTATTATGTGATATTTTATGTTAAGAAATTGAGGGACGTTACACTAATGCTCCCACTGCATTTATGGACTTGGTGAATAGGGTCTTCCATTAGTATCTGGATCAGTTTGTGGTGGTATTTATTGATGACATTCTAGTATATTCAAAGAGTCTCGAGTAGCACGAGGATCATTTGAGGATAGTTCTTTAGGTGTTGAGAGGAAGAAGGTTGTACATCAAATTCAAGAAGTATGAGTTTTGGTTGGAACGAGTCTGTTGACCTTATAGGTCATTCCCGATTCTGATAATGACAAATACTCTTTATATTTGATGACTTTCAAGTTTGTGTGCAGGATCATACTAACTAGATCATATTGATGGCATGCGGTAACTTGAAGAAAAGGAAGACCCGACATATTTATTTGTTGTAATTTCTATTTAGGTCTGTAAATTTTAATTAAGAAAAGGTCTGTAATAATGCATATCACGCATATAGGAACTAATAAGCTCAAGACCATAGACAGACCCTTAGGGATCACGCCAGATTTTTGGGGTTAACTCACAAAGACCATAGATTGTCTTTAGGACCCTAAATATTGCATAAAAATGTCCTCCATAATCTTGAAAATAAACATCATATAAATAGGGACAATTTAATAAAGGAAAAAAGACCGAAATGCCTAAGGATGGCATGTTTGATTGATCGAACCCAGTTACACTGAGACCTTCAGTCGACCGAACCTCCCAAGGGTCAACAAGTTGACTCTTCGGTTGATCGACCAAAAATGAACTGCAATGCTCTGGTCGACTAAACCACCTCGGGGGAAGTCCCAACACCCTGGTTGACCGAACCACGAAGTTCAAAATGACTTGGTCAACCAAAGCTCGTACAGTTCGGTCAATCGAACCCAGTACGATTGACTGAACCTCCGAGGTTCAGGAATCGCCTTATGAATGGCTAACCGAACACTTAGTTCAAATTTTCCCTAGTCGACCAAACTTAGCACTTCGGTCAACTGAACTCTCAAGATGATCGACCGGTCTTCTCGAGTTGTCCGAATTTACCGAGGTTAAAATACTGTTAAATATTATTAACCTCACTTAAACTTTTTGCAAAAATGACATCTATGTCCTGAACGGTTATAATTTTGGGGAATTCTATATATACCCCCTCATTTGCAAAAATTAGGAGGAGATTAGCCAAATTCCTCTGAAAATCTTTTCGGCCAAAATCATTTATACTTCTATATTTTTCATACTCATTGCCAAAATCTCTTCTCCTATACTCATCTAGCCATTTATTTTGAGTGAGATTGTTTTTACATAATCTTCATACAAGCTCAAACCCTCTCTCATTTATATTTGATTGTGTATTGATTTTTAGGGAGTTTCTTAAGATTTTTTCCATAATATTTCACTTATAAATATTTGATTAGGAAAAATCTTTACTTGACTTAAGATCTTGCATCCTCGTTGCAAGATTCATAAGCTTGATTTGTGCTATGACGAAAATATTTTTAGCAAGCTTAAAACCCTATTATCTACTGTGCTTTATATTTGAGAAATATTTTTGTGATATTTATTTAGGGTTGTAGAGGCTGTTTGATTATTCACACAAGAAGCATATTAGTTTAAGATCAAAAGTCTCACTCTCACATACACACATTGATATATCTTGTGTTGAGAGTTAACACAATCGTTAACAAAATCCCACTTGAGCTTAATATCCTATCATATGTGAGTGCATTATTTGGTTGAGCATATTGGTACATATCTGCTTAGTGTAAGAAGCATATTTCCGTGTACGCAAAATTATATTGTTTGTTGTATTTTAGGCGTGGACCTAAAGAGGGAGACTAACCCTATTGAATAGTTCGAATTGGCTTAAACCCGGTTAGGAAAGCTAGGTGCACCATCCCGGTAAGGTGTAGGTTGAGGTCAGCCCTGCAAATTAACCTGATTGTAACCTATGCCACTCCACCCATTAAGTGAGCATTAGTGGAATCCTTGGGCTTGCGAGCTAGAGGTGGGGACTTGGGCACAGTTAGCCGAACCTCGATAACATATCATGTGTGCACTTTACTTTTTCGTAATTTATTTTCTACACGTGTATGTTATTTTATGAATATCGCGCATGATAAAATTTTTGCATATTATCTACGCATTTGGGTTTATGTGTATATAGAAAGACCCTAGGTTGTAAAATACTGTTGTTGGATTAGCTTAACCTAGAAGAGAAATTTTTTAATATCCAATTCACCCTCCTCTTGGGAATACACCAAAGCTAACAATTGGTATCAGAGTCTCGCAGCATTGCCTTAATTGTTTCTACTAAAAGATCGAGATGGCTCACATTGGTGTATCCCCATTCGGAGAGGGATAGTCACCTACTAGTCCTCCATTGTTTTGTGGTGTTAACTACACCACCTGAAAAATTAGGATGAACATATTTATAAAATCAATGGATTGGAGGGCGTGGTAGGTGATTGTCAAAGGAAGTTGTATGTCTGTAAACAAAAATGATATTACTGTGATGCATGCAAATTCATATGTCATGGACTTATTATACTGTGCTTTAGAGTCTAATATTTTGTTTGAGATTTTGGCATATGCAAGTGCAAAGGATATCTGGGATGAGCTTGAAAGGAAATATGGAGAATCACAGGGGAATGAGACCACCACTCAGGAAGTGATAAATAATAGGGCAATTGGATTAATAGATAGTGAGGTATATGATTCTATCTCTGCCTCTATAGATGATTCTGTTGCTGAATGCTATGATTTGTCAAATGCCGAATCATCTGTTGAATTTCATGATAATTCTATTAATGATGCATGTGATGATTTTCATGGAAAATATTGCAATATATTGTATGTTGAATCATCTGTCATACTTTGTGATAATACTGTAAATGATTCATGCGATGTTTATTGTGATATAACTTATGATGAATCATCCAGTGTTTCTGGTGATATTACTGCATGCAATGATTCATTTGTTAATGATTATAATAATTCATGTAATGAATCATGCGCTGAATTATATGTTGAAAGCATGCCCATATATAGAGAACTAGAAAAGGCTTCATCTAAACTATATAAGCTTCTAGGTATGATACCTAAACATAAAATCTTCCTGAGAAATGGAAATAAAAAGGTGGTAAAACAATTAAAAGAATTGAAAGCTTATCATACCACCTTAGAGATGAAAAACATGAAGAAAATATTGAAAATAATCTGCCAGGAGGAAGAAATGGGAGATGATGAACCCTCGGGCCTTAAAAAGAAAAATCTTTTCATAAAAGGTTCAAAATCACTTAATAAATCCCAAACAGATTTTTATGCCTCATCGAGTGAAAATAAGAATTGTAAGCATAATTTTTCACATATTTACAAATCCTGCTTACACTATAAAAGAAAAGGGCACAGCGAGTTTAATTGTTTAGTTAAAGGTGCCAGAGGCTTAGAAAAGGAAATGAAATGGATAATCAGTAAGGCAAACCCCATAGAACCTCAGGAAAAATGGATTTAAATTAAAATTATCAAACTAGTTATTTTTCTCCTTAGACTATAGGATTAGATTTAGGGGTTAATAATGTCAATAGGCTTGGGAGGTGGTTTAGGTTCAAAATGTAGAAGCTTAGTATACACGTCCTCTTCCAAATGGACAAGGCATTCTTGATTGGTAAATAATTCTAGATGCTCAACCCATGCTTAAATATAACACCTTAAGTTAAGCCATTGTTGTCCATTGCACAAGATTGAGTCTTAGGGATCCATCTTATATCATATTTCATTATACCCTAAACTCATTTTTATATATAAAAAGCCATCCTCCTTGTAATCAAAATTAGCGGCATCCACCAAGGGAGTGTTCCTTTTAAGTTTAGATTGTAAATCCTTTAATTTTGGTTCATTTCTTCCATAGGAAATCTTTACCATATCACGATCACATCAGGTAGAGATTTTGTCTATCCCTTGGTCTGTATCCTTGCTCAAAATCATGATCATATCTAAAGGATACTTTCCATACTCCCAAGAGTATTGTTCCATAAATAATAATATACTCCTAGGTGCTCTTGGTCTAACTGTTAGGACATATCAACTAGCATGAATACATTCTGAATAATATCCTACCTCTCCTAAATACTCTTCTGAACTTAATATAAATTCAACTGTTAAGAGTATTAATTCTTTACTTCTCTCACTAGCTCTCAAATCGTAAAATCATATCTTTTAGAGCTTCATATCCTTAGTGATGAGTTGAATGGCTAAGTTGGTTGAGCAGGTCTCTAGATCTCAATCTAGATGAGTGCAAAAAATTCAAGTAGACCTATGCACATGCAGTTTAAATTGAAAGTCATTCCATCTTGTGCCTCTCACACATTGAAATTTCATAAGAGAAGAGGCAAGATAGGCTTAGCACATAGAAAAGATATTCATTGTAACTTTTTGGTCCGTTACGCCTATAATCAAAGGCCAAGCTAAAATTATTGAAAATATTATAACTCTTGGCTTTTGAACTTGAAAATGAAAAAGACATTAAATGAGTTGAGTGCATAACTCAGGAGGAGCTTTTATTCTTCATATATATAAATTTGAATGCTCTCATATTCTTATATCGTTTATGTTTTTATGCCTATATATGTATAGCATTGCAGCACTATCCACTTTTCAATAAATGGTTGAATTTTTTTTTGGATAGTTTATGTATTTTTCTAGCACGAACCACTATTGAGCTATATTGAATATCTTGAGTTGATTATACTACTGGAATGCATGCTTAGTCTAGAATGCCTCCTAAATGGCGGATGCAGTTGATGTGAATTGCATGCAGGTAGTGGATTATAGGTTCTTGCATGCTTGAATTGAATTATATATTGCTTGCTTGAATCTATTAGGTACATGTTTTATGGGAAAATGTCCAATTTAAAGATGACATGCTGCTGAAATTTCTATAGACTTTTCCCAACATAAAACCTTGTCCAAAGATGATTATAATAAAATTAAAGTTAAAATATTTTTGAAATGATGAGTGAAAATCAATTAAATAATTAAACTTCATCTTGACATAATCATCAGACATTTAGAGGAGCTCAACTCCATCCCTATAGAAAAGGCTCAAAGAACTCATATGCATCAATTCGCTTAGCAAAATATTAAGGCCCTTCCGATATCCTTGAACATTATATCCTGCACTTTAAGTTCCATGATTTGATATGAAATGTTCTCGGGTCATGAACATTATTGCATGCCTTAATATATACTCTCTGATGCATCTATGGTCTATAGGGACAACTAGACTAATCGAGTGACAAATGTAATTGAAAAATACTCAGTATGGTTGATTTTAAAGATTTGGATTGATGGCTTATACTACTAGGCATAATGAAATAATTCTTTATATGGTATAAGTAGTTTGTCGCATCTAAGTTAGAATTCAAATTGATAGGGGGAGCATCTAAGATTAAAATGTCTGTCATATTATGCTCATAAACTTTTTAGCTTAGATCTGTTATTGAATCAAGTGTGGCATGTGATTAAATGAAATATTCTATTGAAAATCATAATTTGAAATGTGTTGATTTGTCATAGTCATTTGATTTGCAATATGATTTTGCATGTGAGTGTTAATTTTTTTATTTAAAGATCTATATGGTTTTCCCATTCTGGTTATATCATGAAATTATGCTTAAATGCTAAACCAGAATGACAGTTGCTTGCTTGCTTTAAATTAAAATATTCTTTGGCAAGAAACCCCCAGTACTTTTTTGCAAATATCAAAGGGGGATATATATTTATATATATACATATACGTATGGTTTTAAATTGCATAACTGGTTTGGTAACTTTACATGAAAATGCATGCGAACTAGTTAGACTATTTTTATGCTCAAACCTTCTACTTGCTTTCATATGTCATGTGCTTTGAACTAAAATCTTTCATGGGTCTTGTGAAATATTTGAACTGAAATGGTTTGTGGATAATTCTGGTCTAACCTTGTTTGCATGTCATTTCAATCAATTTAATAACCAATTATATAGTTTGTGTGCTTAATTGCTAAACCTGACATTGCTTTATACTCTATGAATTTATTTATGCTATGAAATGCATGACTATCATATCTCTTACATGATTGATAGTTATATTAATGTTTTGAGAATACTGAACTGTTTGAGTAAGTAGTTGTGGATATCTTGTAAATATATTACTCAATCAGGTCACTTGTATGCAGAGATTTTTGGAAAATGTTCTATTTTCAAACGGCATGCTACTAAAGTTTATAAAAACATTTTCCCAAACATATCTTTTATTTAGATGATTATTTGCTTATATACTTAAATGTTTATTTAGGCCCTTTTTGTCATTGCCAAAATGTGGAGAAGTAGGCAAATATTTGTCATCATAAAAAAGGGGGAGATTATTAACCTTATAGGTCATTTCCGATTTTGATAATGACAAATACTCTTTGTATTTGATGATTTTCAAGTTTGTGTGCAGGATCATACTAACTGGATCATATTGATGGCATGCGGTAACTTGAAGAAAAGAAAGACCCCGACATATTTATTTGTTGTAATTTCTATTTGGGTTTGTAAATTTTAATTAAGAAAATGTTTGTAATAATGCACCTCATGCATATAGGAACTGATAAGCTCAAGACTATAAACAGACCTTAGGGATCACCCTTCGGTTAACCTTGGGGTCGACCGACGCCAGATTTTTGGGGTTAACTCACAAAGACCATAGATTATCTTTAGGACCCTAAATATTGCATAAAAATGTCCCCCATAGTCTTGAAAATAAACATCATATAAATAGGGACAATTCAATAAAGGAAAAAATACCGAAATGCCCAAGGATGGCATGTTTGGTTGACCGAACTCAGTTACATAGAGACCTTTGATCAACCTCCCTGGGGTCAACAAGTTGACTCTTCGGTCGACCGATCAGAAATGAGCTGCAATGCTCTAGTTGACCGAACCACCTCGGGGGAAGTCCCAATGCCTTGGTTGACCGAAGCAACAAGTTCAAAATGACTTGGTCGACCGAAGCTCGTACAATTCGGTTAACTGAACCCAGTACGGTCGACTGAACCGCAGAGGTTCATGTAAAGACATGGAAATTTAAAAGGATTAAAATAATTTGGAAAAAAATAATAAATAAAATAACAGATAAATAAATAAAAGGAATAGCATGGAAAGGAAAAAAATTAAATTAAATAAAGATAAATTAAATAATTAAATAATTAGTTAAATAATAATTATTACTTAAACATTATTAAATTAGATTTATTAAATAAATAAATAAAATATTATTAAATTAAATTTATTAAATAAAAAATTATATATATAATATTAATATAATAATATTAAAGGAATATGGGTAAGATTGCATTTAATGCAATCTGAGGATCAGATTTCTAATTTGGAAATCTTGATCTCTCTGGACCTCTCGCCCAGCGCCTCTCAGCTTCCTCTCCAAATCTCCGTTATCTCCTTCGTCTCTTTCCTTTCTCTTCCCAATTTCTCGACGAGTTTGCGGCGAATCGGGAAATAGAAGGTGTTGTTGGATTCCTGGTTTCGCTATTGACATTTCTACTGGAGCAGATTTGTCATGGGAATGACTTAGACACTGCTCTTAGGGAAAGGTAACTTTTCCCCATTTTCCTAATTTCTCTTTAAATATGTTGTTAAATCGACGATTGGGCACCACCACGTGGTTCTAGTAGCGATTGTCGTCATTTTGACAAGGATAAATTTTCAATTGGGGTTTTCTAAGCCCCACTCCAAAGTGGGAGTGGAATTTGGGAAATTTGGGAAATTGGTTATATTTGCGGGTATAACTATTTATTTAGAAATTAAGACCCTAGGAAATATTTAAATAGTATTTTATTTAAGAATAATTTAATGGAACTGGGGTTTTTGAATCAGGGTTCGAGTAAGCACTGCAGGCATCTTTTCGGGATCCTTGTTGGCGTAGTGTAAGAAATCAAGTAAGGGGAAAAATATATATTAAACCAGAATTTTTATAAATTTAATGAAAAATAAATTGTGTTATATATATGTGTATATGTCTCGATATGAGTTTAAAATGCTAACCATTTAAATTATATTTTTCCGAGTTTAGGACTATTTATTAGATACGTATATGTGAAAATGAACTGATGAAAGTGGAAAAATATTTTCAGAATAATTATGTAAGAAACGAAACGTATTTTCAGCATATAAATGTTAAATGTGGGTTGACCTATTTTACAGAAATTTGTATGAATTTTATTATTAAATTGTGTGGCATGAGATTCTATGAAAATATATGTTAAATGTATGAGATGCAGACTAAGTAAGTAAAGCATTGAGAATAAAATATGAAATGGACTATGTTACTTGTGTATGTTAAATGCAACTATGTAAAAGTAAGACAGCTGAAAGACAATCATATTAGCAGATGTAACACATTTCTACGTAGACTAACTGATGACAGCTAAAAAAAGCTGTAATAATGACAGTCAAAAGGAGCTATAGACTAACTGACGATAGTTAAAGACCAGCTGTAGTACGAAAAAATGAAATGAAAACGTTATGCAATGAAATGACAATGAAGTGGCAATGGAATGAAATGAGAAATGTGAACGATGAAAATGGGAAAGAGTCACTTAAAGTGAAATGCAATGTAATGTTTAAGTTATGAATAAGAGCAAGTGTGTATGATTGAATAATGACAGAAAGAATGATGTATTATGATATTAGAAGTATTTATGTACGTAAAACATGCTATGATTTGGGCGGGGGCGTACTCTTCACCTGAGGGCTTACTGAGAAAGGCGAGAGCCCTAGTAACTTTAGATGTGGCAGTAGCTGCATAACGTACTATGGAAGAAGGAACCTACTTGTATGAGCTGGTAGATTTTCTTATTCTTAGGGTCTTTGCCGGTAAACAATTGTTGAATGTGTGAGTACGAGATCAAGTTAACACTTGAGGGCTTACTGAGTAAAGTGAGTGCCCTAGTATGCTTCATTTGTGACCTCATGGTTGCCTAAGTATCAGAGTAGAGGGGTGCTACTTGTATGGGCGGGTAATCAACCCTATCCTTGAGTAATCTCGTGGGTAAACATTTGCTTATGATTGTTTAGATTTAGAGAATGATTTCAAAGTTTATGAAAATGCTTTACACATGTTATTAAAATGATATTTTTATACCTCATGTTAGTCACACGTTGTGTTTAATATGTATGTTTCTTCCCTTACTGAGATGTGTCTCACCCAAATATGAATTTATCTTTTTCAGGATTTCCTCGAGATCGAGCTTTGAGAGCTCGAGGTTTTTATAGCATTATTGGGAAATAGAAAAAGAAAAGGGTATATTTATATGTTAATTTTGGGGAATGTAAATATTTTATGTTTTATGTCTTTATATTTTAAGGCTATTGAGTAAGGAATGATTGTGAAAATACTGAAATGTTTTGGGAGTTATGTAGATTTATGGATATGCAGGTGATGGATGATTTATTATGAATTATAGTTAGAATTAGTAAACTCTGGTATTATGTTATATGGAGATTATGTTTATATTTTTCGCTGCGTATATTATGAATTATGGAGTATCAGGGATTTTATCAGGTATAATGTGTCGGACTCGGGTTTAAGGGTTCGGGGCGTTACAGTTCAGGAATCGCCTTATGAATGGCCAATCGAACATTTAGTTCAAAATTTTCCCTAGTCGACCAAACTTAGCACTTTGGTCAACCGAACTCTCAAGACGATCGACCGGTCCTCTCGGGTTGTCCGAATTTACCGAGGTTAAAATACTATTAAATATTATTAACCTCACTTAAACTTTTGCAAACATGACATCTATGTCCTGAACGGTTATAATTTTGGGGAATTCTATATATACCCCCTCATTTGTAAAAATTAGGAGGAGATTAGCCAAATTCCTGTAAAAATATTTTTGGCCAAAATCATTTATACTTCCATATTTTTCATACTCATTGCCAAAATCTCTTCTCCTATACTCATCTAGCCATTTATTTTGAGTGAGATTGTTTTTACATAATCTTCATACAAGCTCAAATCCTCTCTTATTTATATTTGATTGTGTATTGATTTTTAGAGAGTCGCTTAAGATTTTTTCCGTAATATTTCACTCATAAATAATTGATTGGGAAAAATCTTTGATTGGCTTAAGATCTTGCATCCTCATTGCAAGATTCATAAGCGATTTGTGCTTTGACGAAAATATTTTTAGCTAGCTTAAAACCCTATTATCTACTGTGTTTTATATTTGAGAAATATTTTTATGATATTTATTTAGGGTTGTAGAGGTTGTTTGATTATTCACACAAGAAACATATTAGTTTAAGATCAAAAGTCTCACTCTCACATACACATATTGATATATCTTGTGTTGAGAATTAACACAATGGTTAACAAAATCTCACTTGAGCTTAATATCCTATCATATGTGAGTGCATTATTTGGTTGAGCATATTGGTACATATCTGTTGTGATATCCCATGGATGAAAGACTTAAAAAGATTAGATGTTACTACCCATATCAACAAGGTGCACCTTTCTTTTCGGGAGCTTTCTCATAAGAACTTCACGGTTAAGCATGTATGGCTTGGAGCAATATTGGGATGGGTGATGTAACGACCTCAATTTCTTAATATAAAATATAACATAATAAATGGAAAAATCAACCCGAACCCGTGGGTAATGGGGATATCTGTCAATCACAATGGAAACCTAAGCAGTAGCAAGCATAGAATCTACATTCATCCATCTATAAAACATAATACCAGAGTTTACTACAACATCATAAAACTGTATTTTTATACATCCTCATAAACATCAAAATAACTCTAAGGTCAAACACAAAATAACTCTGACCCTAGTACAAAATCTTACCCTCCTAAAGGGGTAATATTACTGACTTAACGGTGACCACGACCCGCCGATCACTCAGCGTCTCCTAAAAAATTAATTAATGTTGGGGGTGAGACATATCTCAGTAAGGAAAAATAAACTAAATGCAGTTGTGTGGCAACATGAACATTTAATGCAATTATACATATACAATACATTCCATATTTCGGTAAACATTCATCATAACGTATTAAATTCTCATATACTTTCATATTTATTAATAAATCATAACGTACATAAAACATCTTTTATAACTGATAATACTGAAAACATACCCAGGATGAATAGCTAGCTAATGTCATGTATTACCCCCTATGACGGGTTGTGCGGCCCGAAGGCGGGACCTGACAATGGCTGGCCGACCACTGCCGAGTCAAAATTATGTTTGTAAGTACGATGGGCTTGCCACACCCTGGTCGGGACTGCCAGGTGGACGTCTACAACTCTACACTGAAAGCCACATCGACTATCCATCTCCCACCCCCTTGTGGGGTGGTTAGCACAAGTCTAAACATAGATATATGATCTATATAGCTATGGTACCGAGCTCCTGAAACTAAACTAAACTAATATCCGGGTTCTGATAACATATAATACGAGATATTATAACATCTTTCATAATTACAGCCTTGTGCCGAACATTTCATAATTGCGGCTTTGCGCCGAATATTTCATAAATACGGCCTTGTGCTGAACATTTCATAGATATGCCCTTGCGCTGAAATCATACATAAATACAGCCTTACGCCGAAATCATACATACATACGACTTTGCGCTGAAATCATACATAGATACGCCATTCTTAAAATAATCATTTAATCATATAGTTGTCAAAATCATAATGTGCTGTATACTTTCATAACTTCTCAAATTATACTGCATTCATATCATTATCATATCATAATATTTTTTCACGGAAAATAATATTCATGCCACACATATACTGTATAAAACCATACATTACATTTTAAAATCATACTTTCTGGCATCTCATACATATATATACATTTCAACATATTAGCAATATTTTTCTCAAAAATACATTTCCTTCGTAATCTATAGATATAATACATGCTTTTCAGAAAATAACTTTTGTCATAAATAATAATAATTTGTATGAAAATAACTGTTTTAGTTTATTCCCTTACCTGACTACTGAGAAAGCCCATATAAACTCTTATCTCACACCTGTAAGATTTTCTAATCAATACCCTGAAAATGAAAACTCTCAATACTAAACTTCAGTATTTCTACGTGTACATCATTTCTTATAACTATTATAAGATCAAATTTAACTTAAAAAGTCTTACCTCAACTTAGGGATGATTTCCAACTTGCTTTCACCAACGATCCGCTCCGGCAGATTTGGAGAGAACTTTCCTAGGAGCATCGTGGTGACTTCGGATTGTCGATCCGGTGTAAATCTGGCCCAAAATCGATGAAAGAGATAGAAAGGGCCGACTAGAGGAGAGAGAGAGAAAAGTTTGCTTAACAATGAAGTTAAAATCCAGATTTTGATATTTATAAAACAGGGGATTCGTCGACGAGCCACGTCATTCGTTGATGAATCCTTTAATAATTTCGTCGACGAAATTCAGTCCTCATTGACAAAATTCAATCGGCTCAAAATCTCGCCCAATATTTCCTCGTCGTTGAAATTCAGTTTTCGTCGACGAATTCTCTTATGCCCTCATCGACGAATCCTCTCTTTGTCGACGAGTCCTTTGATAATTCCCTTTTTCCTCTTTATTATTTAAATTCCATTTTATTTGGGTTGTCACAGGTGACCTTCTGGGAAGTTTTCTCAGGAAGTGTGTGAGTGAGGACAAAACACACTGAAAAGGACACGTGTTGATCTGTGGGGCCAGTCATTAGTCCGATAAGGCCCGCCCCCTATTGTCTGGTCCAGGTAGAGGAGGAGAGGCGTAGTGCTCCCTAGCATACCTAGGTTGGGGCGTTACATCTGCTTAGTGTAAGAAGCATATTTACGTGTACACAAAATTATATTGTTTGTTGTATTTCAGGCGTGGGCCTAAAGAGGGAGACTAGCCCTATTGAATAGTCTCGGATTGGCTTAGATCCGGTTAGGAAAGTTAGGTGCACCATTCTGATAAGGTGTAGGTTGAGGTCAGCCCCGCTAATTGACCTGGTTGTAACCGGTGCTGCTCCTGCTCCACTCGTTAAGTGAGCATTAGTGGAATCTTTGGGCTTGCGAGCTAGAGGCGAGGACGTGGGTACAGTTGGCCGAACCCCGATAATATATCATGTATGGACTTTACTTTTTCGTAATTTATTTTCTACATGTGTATGTTATATTATGATTAATTTCCACATATTATCTGCGCATTTGGGTTTATGTGTATATAGAAAGACCCTAGGTTGTGAAATACTATTGTTGGATTAGCTTAACCTAGGAGAGAAATTTTTAATACCCAATTCACCCCACTCTTGGGAATACACCCAAGTTAACAGAGTCACATTCCTCAGACACGTGATATCCAGGGGTGGTATTTCTGTGGACCCAAGTAAGATAGAGACAATAGTCGACTGGGTAAGACCGAAAAATGTCCACGAGGTCAGGTGTTTCTTAGGTTTGGCAGGATATTACCACTGATTCATTGATGGCTTTTCTAAGTTACCAGGCTCTCTAACAAAGTTGACTAGGAAAAATGTAAGATATGAATGGACAGATGAATGTGAAAAGAGCTTTCAAGAGTTAAAACAACGACTTATCACTGCCCCAGAACTGACAATCCCTTCGTGAGATGGGAGTTTTGTGATCTATAGTGATGCATCTCAAAAAGGGCTTTGATGCGTGCTGATGCAATAGGGGAAAGTTGTAGTTTATGCTTTTCAGCAGCTCAAGGAGTACAAGAAGAGTTATCCAACATATGATTTGAAATTGGCATCAATGGTTTATGCGTTGAAAATTTGGAGGCACTATTTGTATGGGGGTAGGTGCAAGATCTTCACATACCACAAAAGCCTTAAAGTACTTCTTCACGCAGGAGGATATAAATATGAGACAAAGAAGATGGCTTGAGCTAATTAAGGACTATGACTGCATTATCAGCTATCACCCGAGGAAAGCTAATGTGGTAGTTGATGCGTTGAGTTGTAAGTTAGGTAGTGCATCAGTATCAGTAATGATAACTCAACATCAGATCAGGATGGATTTAGAAAGATTTGGTGTGGAATTAGTAAAAAGGAAATCACCTAGCACTCATTGCTAATCTGGTAATCCAACCCACCTTACAAGAAAGGATTAAGGCTGCTCAGATGAAAGATGTGGAGTTGGTAAAAATTGTGGATAAAGTGCGGAGTGGACTGAGGCCAAATTTTAATGTCTTAGATGAAGGAGTGTTGAGGTTCCATACCAGATTATATGTACGTGATGATGCTGAGATTAAAAGAACTATTTTGGAGGAAGCGCATCATTCCTTTTATATAGTGCATCTAGGAAGCACTGAGATGTATAGGGATCTACAAGAGTCTTTTTGGTGGAGTAATATAAAGAAAAAATTGCTCGATATGTAGATCAGTGCTTGACATGCCCGCAAGTGAATGCTAAGCATTAGAGACCACCGGGACTGTTGCAACCACTTCACATTCCCGAGTGAAAGTGGGAGCATATTTCTATGGACTTCGGTATGGGATTACCACCGATACTTAATGGACAAAACGCCATTTGGGTAGTCATTGACCGATTGATGAAGACTGCCCATTTTCTTCCAATCAGAGTTAACTACTCCATGAGTAGATTGACAAAATTGTATATACAGGAGATAGTTAGACTGCATGGCGTGCCAGTGTCCATCGCATCAGATCGGGACCCATGGTTCACATCTTAATTCTGAAAGAGTTTGCAAGGAGCCTTGGGTTCTCAACTGACATTCAATACAACATTTCATCTTCAGACTGATGGACAGAAAGAGAGGATAATTCAGATAGTGGAGGAAATGTTGCGAGCTTGTGTGCTAGACTTTGGAGGTAGTTGGATCCATCAT
This sequence comes from Malania oleifera, assembly GCF_029873635.1. Taxonomy (NCBI): domain Eukaryota; kingdom Viridiplantae; phylum Streptophyta; class Magnoliopsida; order Santalales; family Ximeniaceae; genus Malania; species Malania oleifera. The sequence goes on from NC_080424.1 coordinate 83,749,603, forward strand.
TTGTCACTGGTTGAGTTTGCTTATAACAATAGCTACTAGACCAGTATTGGGATGGCACCGTATGAAGCGTTGTATATTCAGAGGTGTCGATCTCCATTATACTGGGACAAGATTGATGAAAGGCAGATTTTGGGGCCAAAGATTATACAGCAGACTTCTAAGAAAATCAGACTCATCCGAGACAGAATCAAAACAGCCCAAAATCAACAGAAAAGTTATACTGACACTCGCCGTTGAGAGCTAGAGTTTGGTGTGGGGGATCATGTATTCTTGAGAATTGCACCAATGAAAGGAGTGATGAGATTTGGGAAGAAGGGTAAGCTAAGCCTTAAGTATATTTGGTCGTTTGAGATACTAGAAAGAATTGGTCTAGTTGCCTACAGGTTAGCATTACCTCCGACTCTGTCTAGGATCCATGTCGTGTTTCACATGTCTATGTTAAGAAAGTACGTCCCAGATCCTTCACATGTGATCAGTTATGAGTCATTAGAACTTAGAGATGCCCTATCATATGAAAAAGTGTCAGTTTAAATTTTGGATTAAAAGGAACAGGAATTACACACTAAAAAGATCTCGTTGGTAAAAGTACTCTGTCGTAATCACGCAGTTGAGGAGGCTTCATAGGAATTAGAGGAGAAAATGCGTCAGAGATATCCACACCTATTCAGCGAGGTTTAGTATTAATCAGATAAATGTAATGGTTTGAGTAAATATTTGATTATTGTAAGTTGTATAGTTAGTTTGTTTAGTAATAATCTTTATGTTTTCTTTTTCTTTCATTTTAAGTCTTAAGTGTTTTTGGGAGAATTTTGATTTAACTATTTGTAATCTCCCAAAGCTCCTATATGTAATCACGGTATTCCTACGCCATAAGTGAGGGTAATTAATAAATTTGGGATAGGGCCGTAAGGTGAGTGGTCACCGACTCTTTCTAGGGTCGGGTAAGTTATCAAATCACTTCCAAATATTGGTAAACGTTAGTTGGCAAATTTCGAGGATAAATTTTTTATAAGGAAGGAAGGATATAGAGACCTAGAAAAATAATAATGATAAAAAAATAGCAATAAAAAAAAGGGAAATTTGGTTTGGTACAAGACCAAAACGTCAACAATTTTAACAAGCTCAGGAAAACCGTCGACGGTTTTGGCCTGGGGCAGCAGCTAATAAATAGGCTTTAAGTCATTTTTTTTTTGAAAAAAACACTCTCTCCTCACTTTCTCTCTCTAGGGCTGCAGCTCCCCCCCCCTCTCTCTCTCTCTCTCTCTTCAATTTTATACCCGAATTTAGCTAGAATCAACTAATAAACATCATTTCGGGATCCTGACGTCGATTCTCTGCAGTTTAACCGGAGCAGATTGGTTATTTGGGAATCTTAGGCACCACTCCAGGGTTAAGGTAAAGGGAATAGATTATGTCAAGTATTTTTAGAAATTTAACCAATTAAATTATAGTATATGATTATAGAAATAAAATGTATGTTTTCTTGAGTACACAAGCTTATGGAAATGGAGACTTTGAATTGATATATGTATGTTTTGAGAAAAATTGGGTTTATGAGTTTGAGTAAAACCCTAGAGTTGATTATACCATTATTTTTAGTAGGAAAATATAGTTATCCTAGGTAGATTTTTATATTAGGAATTACTCAAATTATGTGACATGAGAGTAATACAGAATAATGATATGACAGTATTTTTTTTATATACACAGAATTATGATAAGATAGATTTATACAGAGTTATAGAATGACATTGTTCTGTATAGAACTACAGTATGACAACATTTTATGCAGAGTTACAATGTTCTATATAGAACTACAGTATGACAACATTTTATACAGAGTTAGAGAATGGTAGTGTTCTATATAGAACTACAGTGTAACGGTGTTTTATATAGGGTTACAGTATTACAATATTTTATATACAGAATTATAGTATGACAATTTTATTCCGAATTGTGAAAATGAAATCATGTTATTGTATTAATTTATAAATCGCATTATATGATTTAAGAACCTTGATGGACCAAAGTTAAGCACGGTACCGTAGCTTCATAGATACCAGTGCAGCCACATAGTTGTGAGAGTGTTGGTGGTATACATTCGATTTAGCCAGTGAAGAGTAGAGTTACCCCCTCAAGTCCGGACCAGTTGGGTAGGAAAATCGTTCTTACAATTACAGGTATAGATACATTTTGACTTAGCCTAGTGGTAGACCAGTTATGGCTAAGTCCAGTCTTCGAATTGCACAACCCGAACATGCAGGGTTAATTCATTACGTTGTATGTTTATCCATCCAGGGAAGTTCTTTTATGTATATATGTGTATTTACGTATACAGAGAAATTTATATGCTAGAGTATGTTTTGGAAAGAAAGTAAGTATTTTGAAATATATATATAGGTATGAGTACAATTTTACATGATTTTCTTAATTAAAGTTAAGTTAATTAATGGATGTGTTTTTATTACAGTAAAACTCATGTTGCCACACACTGATGATAATCTGTTCCGTCTTACTGAGATGTGTCTCACTCTTATAATCTTTAACATTTCAGGAAATCCAGGAAACCAAACCTAAAATGCTCCAAGGCAAGGCTAGTTAGCATTGTTCAAGGTAAGTTTTGGTGAAACGTAGTGATGTATGTGAATATACTTTGTGTAACTTCGGGATGTATTATAGATTTTTTGGGATTCATGTATGTATTTTGGAAGACGGTAGTACTCTGGTATTGTATTTGGAGTGTATATGTTTGTTCCGCCTTGTTGTGTTGACTTTGGTGCAATCTTAAGAGGGGAGGTGAATTGGCATTTTAAAAATTAATCCCCTACGTCAATCAACTAGCAGTAGTATCACACAAACCTAAAGTCAATCTAGTACAGATAAAATAAATCAATGTATATTCAGCATAAATTAAACTACACAAGTAATCTAATTAAGCATGCACAATAAAGTTGTAAGGAGAGATGACACCAGATGTGTTATCAAGGTTTAGCAAATTGCCTACGTCCCCGCCTTGGCTCACCAGTACAAAGATTACACTAAAGCTCACTTAACGGGTGGAGCGGCACCGGAATACAACCAGGTCAATTAGCACAGGGCTGACCTCAACCTACAACCGCACCTTACCAGGATGGTGCACCTAACTTTCCTAATCGAGTCTAAGCCAATTTGGGACTATTCAACAGGGCTAGTCTCCCTCTTCAGACCCATGCCTGGAATACAAAAAATGTAATTTTCGCGTACACGTAAATATGCTTGTCAATAAGCAGATATGTAGTACAATTCAGATAATAATGTAAGCACAGATGATGTAAATATGCTCGGTGCTTAATAATGTGTGCTAAACACTCAATCTAATGTAAATATATAGTCAAGATTTAGAGTGTATTCCTAAGCAAACTTTGAAACAAATAATCAAAGTAAATCAATCAGCACAAGTTTCAAAGTATTTCAACAAGTATATTCAAAATATCTCAAAAAAGATTTTTCACAAAATAATAGCTCAAGAGATATTTGAAAGTATGTAAGCTTGTGAAGAAAATATTCTTGCAACTCAAAAATCACAAGTTTGATAAGTCTTGCAACCAAGATGCAAAGACTCACTAGCTATGAAGATTTTTCCCACACAAAGATTTATTGGTTAAATCGAGGGAAAAATCCTAACTAAGAACTCTCAATAAAATAAACAATCAACTTAAACCGAGGAGAGTTTTAGCAACAAGAATCATTCAATAACACTCTTAGAAAGTTGGATTTCTCAAGGGAATAAGAAGCAAAGAGTGTATAGGATTAGTAGTATAAAAAATATGATCTTGAAAATATAGAGGATTTTGGGCTAATTGATATTGCCAATCATTACTAATCCAAGCAAATGAGCCCCTATATATAGAGAAGGGCTTAATTTTGACCGTTAGGGACATAGGGGTAATTATTAAAAATATTTAGAAAAATTAACCCTAATTTACCCTAATTAACTAAGGTAAAAAATAAAACAACTTGAGAATTTCGGGCACCTATCCTTAGGTTTGATCGTCCGAATAGACACAACAGAAAAAGTGATTTTTGAAATTTGGGTGCCTGAATTTTGGTTCGGTTTGCTGACAAAAGGCGATTTCCATTCTGTCCAAGGTTCGGTCATCTAAACTATAGTTCAGCTTACCGAACTGTCAGGTTCAGTTACCCGATGGTAAAATGAACTATAAGTTTGGGCGCTCGGGGATGATGGAAAAGTACAAGGTACACGTTCGATCGACCATGGACGGTGAAGTCCTTTGGAGTTCGGTCACCCGAATCTTAGTCAACTTTTTGACCGATCCATGGTTCGGTCGACCGAGGCAATTTGACTTGCCAGGTTCGGTCGCATGAAGCCTCATGAAATTTAACCTAAGGTCCATTCTTTTGATTTTAATTTGACCGTTGATAACATGTAAAGTATAGTGGGGCTTTGTGCACAAATGTGGGAACCTAAGGTCTATCTAAGATTATTTGGAGCATATTTTCCTACCATGCATGATACAGATTATTACAGACCATATAGTGTTCCAGTCTATAATTAATTATAATCCAGAATGAAGAATATAAAAACATAATTACAAATAAGATATAATATTCTTCAATCTTCTGTAATATCACCATACGCCATCATGATATAGCATTCTTTTCAAATTCATGCGTAGAGTGAACCTGCATGCAAGCTTTAGTGCAAACCTCAGTACTAAGTGTATTTGCCATTATCAAAACAGGATATGACCAACTAAGTCAACATGTTGTATTATATGGGTTATGAACGGGTGTACTTGATGCCCCATTTTGGGGAATCAAGATACTATAATGTAGGATATCAGAGATTATGTATGGAGTATTGCACTCCCCACTAGGTTTGGGGCGTTACAAATATGGTATCAGAGCATAGTTATAGTAGAATTTAATAGGGCGTTACATAAGGGGTTTTGAAAACATCTTATTATATAATTTATGCAATTAAAATAATATCATGAAGATCTCAATTTTACTCATATTTTCATAAAATACGCAACGTAAAAAAAATAAACTCATGTCATCTTTACTCATATTTTCGTGAAATATGTAACGTAGAAATAAACTCATGCTACTCGATTTTTGTATTAAAAATATTTTTTGAGTAGAAATTAATGTTGTAAAATACCCAAGGAGTCTAGAACATTTCTTAACTCAAAAATAAATACAAGTATATTAAAGATAAAACTAGTATAATTAAATATGTGTAAAAATAAACTCGAAAAAAATTTATGAAAAATAACTAACATAATCAAAATTTACTTACCCTTACTTAACCTTGTGAGACGGTCACAACGAATATTTCTAAAAATGAGATCGAAAGAAGTTAGTGAGTGAGAAATTTAATTATAATAAAAATTCTTCCTCCGCCACTAATTCTTTCACTCACTAAGCATTCTTTTCTTTTAGAATTTTTTTGTGAAAAATGAAGATTGAGAGCTTCCTATTTATAGCAAAATTTGGAAAAGAAAATGAAATTTATAAAAGTGTGGGAAGAGGGGTGAAATTATAATTTTTTAAAAAATAAAGGAGTGATCATGGGATGGCAGGTATGAGATGAGGATGAGACTACATATGGGGGAACTAAAAAAAAAAGGTAGTGCTTGCCGACACTCCCATGTAATTAATTTACTTAATTAATTAATTAATTATTTTTTTAAATCATTACATCCTCTAAGAAGAAGAAAGTTCGAGTTCAAAAAACTCATATGGGTCTCGCACAATTTCGAGACCCATGTGGGCTCTACGTAACCCCAATAGTCCTCACATGGTTTTATAAGCCCGTATGCACTGGATGTGGAAATACTCATGAGAAGGCTTAATGTACTATATAATAATTATATATATATTTATCATATATTTCTGTAATGTATGTTGGTCGAAGATATTATTTTACTGGACATATTATTTATGAAGAACTATGAACGGTAGAATGAGCACAGTAAGAGTCACTATCAAATAGATTATTTATTATAAAGGAAGAAGCAAGTTTGAGTCCAAGACATCATATGGGCCCCACACGGTTTTGTGGGCCCTGTACAACTTCGGGCCCTCTGTGGTCTTGTGGGCCCCGCACAACTTTGAGATTCATGTGAGCCCCACACAACTTTAATAGTCCTCACACAATCTTATGGGCCCTACACAGCTTTGGGATTCATGTGGGCCCCACACAGCTTTGGGATTCATGTGAGCCCCACACGATCTTGTGGGCCCCACATGCGCTAGATATGAGAATGATTACTTGTTTTACGAGATTTATGAAGTGTATAAAAGAACACTGATGTAGGACGGAATTGGTCGACTTATGTCCTACGGTTCAACCCTCACACAAGCACATATACTCAAAATACACTTTAGTGCATAACTCTTTGTAAGTATATATGGATTACGTGAAAACTTTCGATGCATAAAGATCGCAGTAGATATGCCGAAGCAAGTTCGAGTCTGAGACTCGTGTAGGCCCCACCTGGTCATGTGAGTCCCACATAGGATACTTATATTATTATTATATCATATTTTTCTACAAATTATATCAGTCAAAACATTATTTTATATATATGTACTTATTTATGTGTATAAACAGTGTCTACCCAGTTTATCCTATGAAATTCTATTTTGACCAGGCCGACCTCCAGTGAGCGACTGAACTGCAATAATCTCTCAGCACTTGTTAAGACAAGGTCTTTCTTAGACATCAAACATGGAATCAATAATCCTACAAAAAAGTACCTCTGTATTGATATTGACCATTTTTATTATTTTATTATTATTATTATCATGCTCTACTTGTATATACATTTTTGGGGTCATCACACAACTCACACATTTAATGAATGTTTCTTTTATTAAAAAATTAATATATACATATCTATTTTTTTTTTATCATAAGGGTAAATTATATCGATTAAAATGAGTATTTACAAAGTATACCTGGGCATACTTTGTATTAGAGAATGGCTGGGATTAAGCATGTTACTTTTATGGATCATTGTAATAAATATATTACTTTTAATTTTCTAAAAAATTTTTGATTGGGTCTAAGAATTTTATTTTACTTTTTTATTCTAATATTTTTTTAAAAATTTAGCTTGGAGTTGTTTTTTTGGGCAAAGAGAGAATTTCTTGTTCCTTTATTGTATATATAATGATGATGGATATAAAGTAAGGAATGAACTACTTTTCTTGTTATAATAAACAAAAATTTTTTATTTTTTTTTTCACACTTTTATGTTCCCAGAAACACTTAAAAAAATACTTACAATAAGTACTTATACAAGGAAAAAAAAAAAAATAATCTGACTTGCATCCAAATAAGTACTTATTGTAAAAAAATATTTTTTTTAAAACTACTTTTTTTGGAGCAAAAAGAAGTGTCTTTTAGAAGTAATAGATAGTACACCTAACTACTTATAAGAAGTTATATTTATAAGCAATGACAAACTTGTAAATTTAAATAATTTCATCTACATGACTACATATTATTATTATTAATTTCTAATATTTTAATTATTTAATAATAACTAGTAGTGTGTACATACTATACCTGCTTGCTGTATTCCTTTTTTGGAAAGAGTGAAAGTTATATACAAAAATAGGTGTTAAAAGAGATAATAAGAGTTTTATAAATATTTTAGGGGAAAAAATACTAACCTCTTTTATGAGGTTTGATTAAAAGATGCAAACTTTTTCTTAGGTCTCAAAATTATAGTCCTCCAATGGCATTTGATTTTTAAAACACATCATTGGAAAAAGTTTGCCTTTTTAACAAATATAGTGCATTCTCTATCTTTTTGGCAAATTATAGGAAATGTCTAAAGTATTTTTGAAATTTGATGGAAAGTCTATATATTTTTTGTCAAATTTTAAGGGAGGTTAATGTCTTTTATTTGATATTTTAAATTATCAAAATTAAAATTATTTTTAAAAATTATTTATGTGATTTTGTAAAATTTGTAAATAACTTGTAGTGGTAATGGTATTTTAGGAATAATAAATAAGAAAAATATTGATTGAACACAATTTTCTCTTTCCTTAATTGATAATGAAAATAATAATTATTAATTATTATTACTGCAAAAATTATTGTTAAAAATTATAGTTGTTAGTTTGTGATATTGAGCTTGTTATTTTCTAAAACACTAATAATATATTATTATTTCCTTTTATTTAATACAATTAAATCATTGGTATTGTTGTTGTGTTGGTTGTTATTGTTATTATTTATTTATTCACATATATATATATATATTAAAAATTATAATAATTGTTATTAAAAATATATTATTAAAATTTTATAAATAAATAATTATTTATATACATATACACGTTATAAGGATGATCTTAATATTATAGTCATTACATGTTAAAGGTATTTCAATAATCTTTTTTAAATGACTTTTTATAAGTCAAACATTTTGATCTTATATTTCCATGGATCTTGATAAGAAAATAAATAAAATATTTTTACAGAGGTGTTGTTGGTACAATAAAAAAGATGTTTGCGTTCTTTTTTATTTTCTAATGTATTAAATGAAAAAGTTACCTTCATATCTTACTTTATAAGTGAAAAAAAAAGAGGGAATAAATTTCTCATTTGATTATGTGAGCTAAACAAAGCGCTAATGATATTTTCTGGAGCTTACCTCAATGTTACGTTATTATACAAAATTTTAGAAAGAAGTTAAGGTTATATTTAAGGGTTTGTTTAGTATTATTTTTCTTTTATATTTTAGTTATTGTAGAATTTAAAAGTAAATTACAACAATGCGTTTATTTTCATTATAATTTTTTTTTTAAATTTTTGTTAGCAATTATGACAAAAATGAGAAGCTTAGTTTTTATAATTTTCCATTGTTGTGTTAACTTATTGCAAAAATATTTTGACATTGATTTTTTTTTTTGAAAATTAAATAATTTACTCTAAAATTTTGATTAAATTTAAAATCAAATAATGGCATGAGTTTAAAATATACTTTTAATAAAAATATCAATAAATTTTCAAAATTTTGGAAAAAAAAAATAAGTCATTCGAAAAATTATTTTGCCAAATTTTCGATTGTCACATAGCACAAAAAATGGGAGGGGAAACGGAAGCTCCATTCCAAACGTCACGTTACAGCTTCCTTATCCCAAGAGGCGGGGATCTGGAGTGGGGGTTTTAGACGACACGCCCAAATGAACTGAAAACCCCTCCTGTCTCAACCCACTTGACCTTCAGTAAGTGTATAGTATATAATGAATATCCTCTGCAATTGGACTAATCTTCTCGCACTCGAACCTTCACCCCTTTTGAGTTCTACTTTCACCCTCCGCCAAACTAAACTTAATCTTTCCTTTCATTCTGTGCTCGATATTAAACCCAGAATTTCCCTACTGCTAAAACCCCCATCACCAAATCTTAACCTGTGCCGATGGAAGATCAATGCCAGCGCCGACGACCAAGCCGCCTCGGCTGCAATGTCCGAAATCGACATGGTCAGAAACAAGGAAGGCGTCTATGCCCCAAAACAAAATAAGGTGGTGGTTTTATGGGATCTTGACAACAAGCCTCCTCGTGGGCCACCGTACCAGGCGGCGGTGGCTTTGAAGCAGGTGGCGGAGCGGTTCGGTGATGTAATAAGCATGTCCGCCTATGCGAATCGCCACGCCTTTGTCCATCTCCCCAGCTGGGTACGCGAAGAACGCCGCGAAAGGCGAACGATGGACGTCCTGGAACGGAAGGGACTCTCGATGCCGTCGGAGCCCTATGTTTGTGGCGTGTGCGGTCGAAAGTGTCGAACCCATCTCGATCTCAAGAAGCATTTCAAGCAGCTTCACGAGAGAGAGCGTCAGAAGAAGCTGAGCCGCATGAGGTCGCTCAAAGGCAAGAAACGACAGCGTTTTAAAGAAAGGTTCATCACCGGGAACCAAAAATACGTGGACGCAGCTAAGGCTTTGGTCACTCCAAAGGTTGGTTACGGACTGGCTTCTGAGCTGAGGCGAGCTGGGGTTTTTGTGAAGACGGTGGAGGATAAACCCCAGGCGGCAGATTGGGCGTTGAAGAGGCAAATGCAGCATTCAGTGAGCAGAGGGGTCGACTGGTTGTTCTTGGTTTCGGATGATTCAGATTTCTCAGATATGCTGAGGCGGGCGAGAGAGTCAAATTTGGGGACTGTAGTTGTGGGTGATCGGGACAGAGCGTTGGGGCGGCATGCAGATTTTTGGGTTCCTTGGATTGAAGTTGAAAGTGGGGAGATTGCAGCGAAGGATTTGATGCCCAATGGTAATAAGAGGGGCGAGCCCTTAGACAACGATGATGGATATTTTTCGGCTACGCATTTTGATGAAGATATGAGTTACGGGACAAATTTGGATAATGTGGTGAGTGAGCTTGCTGCCATGAGGTCTGACATTAATAGTTTAAGAATTTCAGCCTTTTCTGAAGGTGAAGAAGAAGAAGTTGATTATGATGATGACCCTGGTGATTTATTTTGGGATAGTGAGGATGAGGAAATTGAGTAATATGGGCACTTTTGATAAGAGAAGCATCAGTAGTTACAATGCACATGTGATGAGTTTGTGAGTTGTTATAGCATTCAAATGTTAACAACTATGAATGGGATGGATTAGAAAGGATTGAACTATGGAAGTGGAATTGTGTAGTTCATATAAATGATGAAATTGACTGCTTTAGGCATGTACAGTGTTGGCAGTTTGGACGCTTCATTGAATTTACCCGCGCTTATGACTCGATTCATCTGCTTGTTTATCTGCATCCGAAGTTTTCAAATCTGGATTTTCATGGACAATCAATGCATTTCGTTTGCAACTTATCATTGTGAAGTTTAATGCGCTTGTTATTTGTGTGTGCAAATGGCAAAGGTTTGTCTCTTCCCGACAAATTATTTTGGTTCAGTTCTTTCACTGCGGAGTTAATAATTAGCAGCAGCTTGAATGTGATCCATAATCTATATTTAACCATGAGAATTGTTATAGCATTGCCATGGCAAAAGACCTCTTCTTTTCTTCAAGGATTGCCATAATGTTTCTTGTGTTTTTTGTCAATCACACCATTCATATGGTGCTTAGCATACATATTTCGAACAATGTTATCTAGAATGTGGAATGTTCCAATTCATGGAACAGAATGGGAATGGGATCGTCGTACAACACATACTCTAAAATGTGGTACTTTAGGGGTATACTTAAATAGATATATTGGTAAAAAAGGGGTTTAAGGGAACTTGTATATTTCGGAGAGGATGCTTTTTGGATAGAAAAAGAAGACAATTTTATTAAAATCTGAGAAATGGAGGACATGATTGGAGGACATGTAGTCCTCCTCAACCAACTAGAAAAGCTGAAAAAAGACCAAAAAATGGTGTGTAAAATACCCGAATAAGAAAAAACAGCATACGATCCAAACTCCATTACAAGAGCGCTGCCTTCCAATTTCTAGTCAGGTCAATCAGTGGAAGTGCCCTAAAGAAACCCAATAAGTGCACCCACAAGGAGGCTAGGAAAGTCACTTTATCCCACAAAAGCCATGAATAGGTAGATTGACTTCTGAAAATCTTAGCGTTCCTTTCCATCCACGCAGTCCAAAGGATGGAAAAACAGCTGCACACCATAGAGCCTGAGATTCTTGCTTTTCAAAACTCTTGAAATTAGCAAAAGCAATTTTTTCACCTTTCTCGGAGCCACTCACTCTTCCCATATCAAAGAGAAAAGGGCATTCCAAAGCTGTGATGCCACCTTGCAATTCACAAAGAGATCGACATTCGACTCATTATTTTCACAACACATGAAATGAACACATATCAAGACTAAGAGCTGTGGACACCCTAATTTTAATCAGGCCATTTTTTGAGAAGACCCAGCGTAATAAAGGTTGACTTTTAAGTCCTAAACGATCCCAAGTTTCAAAAGTTAAGTCCTTTGAGTCCTAGTACCGTTTACTTTTAGTTGGGTCCTTTAATTTCAAAATTAATTTTCTTTATTTTTAAAATAGGTCCTATTATTTTCAAAATTTTGAGTCCTTTTAATTTTAATTTTAAAACTGAGTTCTTCTAGCTTTTTAATTGAGTTCCTTAAAAAATTAAGTTCCTTTGTTCTTTTCATTTGGAAATTGAGTTTTTCTTAATTTTTAATTTGGGTCTTTGAATTTTTTTTTTAAAATTTACTCTTTCAAATTTTTGAATTGAGTTGTTAGGTTTTAAATTGAGTCTTTCAATTTTTGAATTGGATTGGGTATCTTGTTGAGTCCTAAAGTTACATTTTATTACCGGTTGCCTCTTGGGCAAGCTTGGTCAACTTTGATGTGGGATTTTGGTCAAAATTAAACATGCATGAAGTCACATTTTATTAAAAGGGGAGAGGGACACGTGCCCAAAATTGGGAGTACAAAGGAATATTGCAAGTTACATTTAGCCGTAAAAAGAATACAAAAAGGGCACATATAGAAAGTTGCAACTAGAAAATACTGGAAAAAGAAAGCAAATACAAGGATATGTTGCAGGGAAATGGAACACGGGGGTACATTTAATACAAGAAAAACATGCAAAAATTACAAAAAAAAAAAAAAAATAAATACAAGGAAAGTGAAAATTAAAACAGATCCAATCCCAGCTTGCCAGCTGGAAGTGCTCCCTAAGCCACCTGTGCACAAAAAGAACAGCGAGGTAGTTAGTTAACTGGAATTCAAAAATAATAATAAACAAATAAAATCCACAAGTGCACAATGATGAAGGTTGTTAAAATATTCTCTGCCATCGCAGGGAATAAAGAGGGGAATTCTATTAGAGAGAAGCATTTTGGCGCCAAACAGGCTACTCAAACTCCTTATAAATAGGGAGTCTCGCACAGTGCATAGAAGATGGCAATTGGAGAGGAAAGAAGGCTCTGCAAAATTGAGAGTGTCAGAAAGAAAGAAACCAAGTTTAGAGAGAGCTCTACAGAAAAGAAATGGGGAGAGAGTCAGAGCAATCAGGATAGCATTCGGAGCACATAACATATTTAGAATACCAGAGCAGATGAGCTCAGACAGACACAAAGGCAGGAGAAGGAGACCGGAGAGAGCAATCAAGATAGCATTGCACATAACATATTTAGAATACCAGAGTAGACGAGCTCAGACAGACACAGAGGCAGGAGAAGAAGACCGGAGGAGTGGAGGATTACAAGCAAATCCGACTCCCTGTCCCTATTTTAATTCAAAATACTGCACTTTGGAAAAATTGCAAATGTAGGTTCTCACATTTGAGCCCCAGGTTCACACTCGAATTTGAATCGAACCACTGAAGCTGAACCAAATAACTCCCAGAACCTGAGTTGAGAGCAGGACCCAAACTCGAACTTGGGTTTGAATCCTTTGACCTAAGCCAGAACCCCCAACCCGACACCACTGAACCAAAGCCTAGTTCGTCTAACCCGAACAAAAGATCCGAACCCCCACCGGACCCCTACCAACCCCGAACTCGGGTTTTAATCCCTTGACCCATTTAACATCTCAGACCTCGTACCCAAAGAAGAACCCGAGCCCAATTTTAAAGCGGACCCCAGGCCAAACTCTCGTATTTTAAAACTGAAGCCTAGACTTGCTCAAACCCAACTCAGAGGCCCAATTGTTAAAAAAAAAATCAACCCCAAGCCTATTTTTAAAAACTTAACCCAAGCCCATTTAAAAAAAATATGAAGCTATTGGTTTTCAAATCCCCCAAGCCCAATCTATTTTCAAACCTTGAGCCCATTTATTTTAAAACTACCCAAAGCCCACCTGTTATACCCAAGCTCAGTTGGTTTAAAAAAAAGACTTGAACCTATCTCCTTTTAACACTCGAGGCCCATTTTGCAAACCTAAAAGCCCATTTCAGTTTTTAAAACAAACCAGCCCATTTTTAAAACTAACCTAGGCCCGTATGTTTTAAAATGAACCAAAGCCCACAACCCTTTTAAAACAGCCAAGCCATTTCTAAAAACCTCGGCCCATTTGCATATTAAAAGACCTACACCCACTTCTCATTTTTAAACCCAAGCCCAAAACCCATTTTAAAATATACCCGAAGCACCCACGTGTTCAAGCCCAACACGTATCAGAGCCCAGGTGGTTTGCTCGGGTCCACCTGAGTCCACTCATCCCCCTGGGTTGACTTGTGCGAGTCAACCCGATACCTACTCACCTGGTTGATACGAGTTAACTCGTCTTCAACCCGAGACCCTAATCCTTCGAACCAGAAACCCTAGGATCACCCAAAGTAGATGACCAGCAATTCACACGCAGAAGGAAGCATACCCACATGCATAATCATGCAAACAAAACGAAAAGATAAAAGAAGGGGGAAATACTTATCTGCCAGTCAAGGTTTGTTTTGAACGTTCCCTCATCGCAAGAACCGGTCCGGACCCTTTTTGGGTCTTTAGATCGACCAACTCTGAGTTCCGAAGCCATCACTGGGGGGGAGCTAAGGTTCTCGGGGAGACATCTGAAGAATAAAAAGCTTCAGTGAGAGGTTGAGGTTAGAGAAAGCTTGAGGTTAGAGAGAGCTAGGGTTTCGGGTGAAGCTTCTAAAGGGGGAAAGCTTCTGAGAGGGGAAAGCTTTGAAGAGAGAAGAGAGAAGAGAGAAGAGAGAAGAGAGAAGAGAAGGTGAGCAAGATAGGATCTTCGAGGATAGAACAGAGGTTGCACGGAAGAACGGATTAGGGTTTTAGAGAACTTTGGAGAAGAGACAACAGAGACAGAGAGAAAGGAGAGAGAGGAAGGAAAGAATTGAGAGATCTAGGGTTTTGACTGAAAGGATAGGGAGGTGAGTGAGAGTGAGAGGGAGTTGCAGAGGGGCTACGGTTTCGGGATCTGCTCGCACGGTTGCAGAAAGAAGGAAGAAGATAGGGAAGAAGAGAGGGAGAGTGTTTCGAGAGAAAGAGGGAGAGAGAGGGTGCTGTGAGGAAGAGAGAATGAAAATGGGGGGAGAAGGAAAAATTTCGGTTTAAGTATCATCTGCCTTAATGCCGTAGGATCGCGACACCTGGTGTCCAATTTGCCGTCGATGTTTGACACGTGGCTCCACCACATCCGCATACGCTAAGGCATACATGGCTCCCTGTGAACCGCATGATCGGTGTCTTTTGGCAACACTCTGGATTGATCCATGTCATTGATCCGTGTACGTCTGCTCCCCAATCGCACGATCTATGCTTTCTGTGAGCAGATGTGATCTCGCGACGTCATGAATCCTAACCAAGCCACCCTCAACCGTTTGATCCTCGCCACCCTGCAATGGCCACGATTAAGCCTCGATGATGATCTGAGCCATCCCCCATTTCCACCTCTCGCTGGTTGACACGTGGACCACCTATTTTCCGCACACGTTGAGCAAAGTGGCCTCTTGATGGCCACTTGATCATTGCTTCCCTGGGGTGGCTTGGATCAAGCCACATCATTGATTCACATTCGCATATGCACATCCATCCAACCATCAACACGGGCGTTCCGCCCACCTTTCATTTAAGCACCTCACGTGGCTCTTCCGCAACCGTCTGATCATCTTCTCCCACTGACAGTCACGATCCGACCACGTCAGGAATCCGGACCACTTCCCAAGCCCCTCTCGCGGTGCAACGCGCAGCCATACCTAGAACCGGTTGACCCTTAACCGGCTGCCCCCTTTGACCCGAACCGGTTCCCACGGACTGGTTGACCCATGGAACTGGCCTTGAACCGGTTTCTTTATTTCCTTTATTTATTACTTACTTAATATTTCACAAAAATTCAGAAAAATCATAAAAAAAAAAAGAAAAATCACAGCAAATTCGGAGAAAATTAAGAGAAAATTCTAAAAATGTTTTTGACTTGACTTATATTATTTTCCTCAATTGTCTTTTGGTTGTTTGAAAATTTGAGAAAATACAGGAAAATCACAAAAATTCATAAAATTAGAGAAAAATCAATAAAATATTTTTGAGGTCAGAAATTTGTTTCTTTTGCAAACTTTTCATCCCGAATGAGTTCCAAAACCTCCCAAAATAATATTTTCATACTTGGAAAAATCCTAAATTTCAAAATGTTGGGGAGTTTATTTTTGCTAAATATTTTGTCGATTTTCTTTCCCTATGATTTCCAACAAAGGGCATGAGCTTTTTAAGCTTTCCGTACCCTAGTTCTGAGGAAATAATTATAGTATCCATATGGCTTTTCATTTGCATTAGTGTTTGTGTAATTTTTCTAAAGGAATAAATAAAGACTATTTGAGTTTAATTTGGGATAATTTTCTAGTTAATTAGGTACCGTTCATAGAACGAGGCGTGTAGGGGGTGCTAGTACCTTCTCCTCATGTAACCGAACTCCGGATCCCTGCTTTGGTAACGCATACCGATTCTATCTGTAGTTGGGTAGTAATCAAGTGTTCTAACCACACTCTAAAAAGTTAGTGGCGATTCTACCCTCCATTTTTCACAAAAATATTAAAACCACCACTTTTTAGTTTGCCCGCCTCGGGGCACCCTTGCTTTGCAGGGACGTCGCAGCAAGAGCCATATAGGGTCTTTTCCATTGAAACGTATCATGTGTGTTGGTCTTTTCTAAGGTTATGGTCCAGACAAAAGCCCAAATCTTCTTTAGCACCTTAGCCCTCCAAAGTAAGCGGTTCCTAGGAAAAGGGTTAGGACTATGAGTTTTCAAAAGGTGGTGGGATAGAAAGGATTTAGAAGTAAATATACTTGTGGAATCCCCTTCCTAGGCTCTCTTATCCTCACTGTAAGAGTGAATGTGTTGGTCCAACAAGGAAATAAGGTTAGTGAGCTCATCGACCTCTCTTTCATTCAGAATCTTGGAAAAATGAAAATCTCAAGAAGGACCCCCCCTTAGAAGAAATAAAAGAACTAATAGAAGCATTTTGAAGAGATGGAAGCTTAAAAGACAAGGGACCTTTAGCTTCAGCGAAGTCTCCCCCAACCACACATCTTCCTGAAAACAGAGCTTTTTGTTATTGTCCACTTTGAACCAAATAAGAAGAAATAATTGGTTGGCTACCTAAGAGACAAATTTCCAGGGACTAGAGTGAGAAGTGATGCTCTTGCTCATTGTATCCTACCCATTTCATTTGATCCCGTACTTACTATTTATCACCTTATGCCAAAAGGATTCAATTTTCAAAGGGAACCTCCAAAGCCATTACCTATAAAAGAGATATTCGTAGATACCACATTCCCAATACGTAGGAGTCCCTTGGACTTAGGTTTGCAAACCATATCCCAATTGACAAGATGGTCGTGCCTACCCTCCTTGGGACCCAATCAAAGGAAATTATGCATCAATCTCTCAAAGGACTTGGCGACGCTAGAGGGAACTCCAAAAAAAGAGGGATAATAGGTCAGGATATTTGAGAGATAAGCACTGATGAGAGTGGCACGAGCCCCAAAGGAAAAATAAGCCCTCTTCCAACCATCCAATTTCCTAGCCACCTTTTCTAGCACATTATCATAGAAGGCTTTAGAGTTTGGGTTACTTCCAAGGGGGAGGGTGAGATAAGGTGCTATTGATTGGATTTGCAACCTGCACTCAATTTGAAATATGAAGAGTCCTCCCGCCCATGTTAATTCCAGCTATACCACTCTTGGACAAATTGATCTTTAAACCCAAGATCTTCTCAAAGATTTTGAGCAATAGAATAGCTTTCTTGAACTTTACTAAACTGTTCTCAAGGAGTAGAAGAGTATCATTAGCAAATTGGAGATGCGAAATCTCTTCTTCCTCCCTCCCCACATGAAAGCCTTTGTTCACCCCCCTTGCATGAGCATGAAAAAACAACCTATCAAGGGTATCAACAAGTAAGATGAACAAGAAGGGGGATAAAGGATCCCCTTGTCTAAGACCCCTAGAGGCCTTGAACCAATCTCTCAGTTGATCATTGAGAATGGCAGGCATATGGCATATTTCGAAGAGGTTGTTGAGGTGTGCCTAAATCTCAAAGAGATTTTCTGCTGTGAAATAGATTAATAATGATAGAAAATAGAGATGAAATGTGATGATTCCCAACTTTTAACCAATAAAAAAATTGTTTAAGAAAAATATTGAATTAAAGCTTTGGATCGTTAGATTTAGTGTTTCATAATGACAATGTACCTTGTTTAGGAATGATCATACCAATATGTTGTTCACTAGGGTGTTATTTTCTGGTAACTATGATTTGGAACTTGTGCTGAAAGTTCAATCATTAGTTAATGATGGCTGTTAGTTATTTTAATATTACTTGTTTTATATTTGCACGGGGTTTGTTTGTTTGTTTTGTTTTTTTTGTTTTGTTTTGTTTTATTTTTTGGGAGAGGTAATGCGTGTGGAATTTTAAATGATTTTCAATCAGTTTGCTTGATTGGTTCTGGCATTCAAAGCAAAAATTTTGCGTAAACTAGACTTATATGGGCTGATTTCATGCACGGAATGTTGTGTATTAAAATTGTACTGCTCCAGTATATGTTCTTTAACTGCTTACATTATTTTTTATTCACTGTTGCTATCAAATGCCATTAGTTATTTGTTTCCAGTCCAAAGATTTTCATGTTTAGGGTTTAATATCCGGTGCTAAGGGTGCTTATGCTTGCAATATTGCATAAGTTTTAATGATAGGAAAATGGTGACCACTGTCCATAATAGAACTAAGAAAATGAGATGATATTTTGAATGTTAGAAAAAGCAGTCTTGGACTCTTGATATTTGACTGTAACTTTTATGGTCCAGACTTAAAGCTACAATTGAGTCCCTCCATCAACAGAAAGATAAATAGGAAAAAAAAGTTAAATATTATTGATTGTGGCTAGATAAAAAGACGTGATGGCTTATGATTTTTTAGAAAGTTAAAAAAACAGGTAAAAATAATGTTGATCATGGCTATGAAAAGAAGACCTGAGGGCTTATGATTAAGAGAGACTGCAGTCAAAACTAAATGGTGTAATAGGTTTTTCAATAGTTACTTGTTACGATATGTTCAATTGAGTAAAGAACATACAAAAATGAAAAACTTTATGTAAAACTCAAGGACCTGTTCATTTGTGGAAGGCTGTTATATTTCCATTTTTAGTTTTCCAAAGAATTACAATATATATATATATATATATATATACACACACTTATATATATATATTTGATAGAAGGACCAAAGAATTCCAATATTGCCACCACATTTTCTAGTTTCCAAACGTCTGTATATAGAAGTTGGAAAACTTATTTTTATTACTTTTCACAGTTCTTATAGAAACCAAGGTGACATTTCTATATTTATTTGGAAAACTGAAATTGCGAAATGAAAATTGTTCCACAAGGAACAAGCCCCAAGCTTTCTTGAAATCAATGAAAGTAAATATGAAAATGGGACATATTTTAATTAATAATAATTGGTTTTTTTTTTTTTTCCCATTTTTCTTTATTAAGGGGGAAACACATATGAAGGGAGTGATCTGTTCATGGCAACCCTATCTAGACACGACCATACGAGTTCCTATTTGCTAAGAAACCAACGTCAAGAGGGTGGTTAATCATGTCAACGGAACAGCAAAGCAAAATATTTCTTTCCTTACTTCAGTCCACAATTATTTCCTTATTTCTCATTTCATTATTTTGTACAGTTAGCATATATTTAGTTTACATGTATGGGGGCTTGACAGATTATAGTTTACATGTATAGGGCTAGAATCATGCTAGAACTTATTTACTTTCCATGTATAGCATTCTTGTAAAGTCTATATATAATATACATAACTCAAGGCCAAACCATTTGGCCATTCACACAATACTTTGACATGGTATCAGAGCCAGCCGACTGGTAAGTTTTTTTTTTCCCCTTTGAATTTTTTTGTCTTCTCAGTTTCGGAGGTGTCTCTCGTTTCTGTGGCTATTGTGGTTTTTTTTTTCTCTTCTGGAATTTTTTTTTGTTTTGGTTCTCTGTTCTTTCGGTATTTCTGTGGCTGAGTGGCTGTCGGCCCAGCAGGTTTTCTGGTTTGTCATTTATTTTAGTGCAGGCAACAGCTTTCTGGTGCTGTTTCTGGTGCTTCTCTGTCTCGGCACAGCAGGTTTTTGTCCTTGTGATTCTCGGCACAGCAGGTTTCCACTTCGAATTTTTTTTTGTCTTCTTGTCGGAGGTTTTCTGGTTTGCATTTTCTTTTAGTGTAGGCAACAACTTTCTGTTGCTGTTTCTGGTGCTGCTCTGTCTTGGAACAGCAGGTTTCTGTCCTTGTGATTCTCAGCACAGCAGGTTCCTTGGTTCAAGATTTATTTTTTAGTGCAGGAAGGTTGGTCTTGGTTTTCTTTGTTGCTGTTTTGGGTGCTTATCTGTCCTTGTGATTCTCGGAACAGCTGGTTTTTTGGTTCAAGATTCATTTTTTAGTGCAGGTAGGTTGTTCTTGGTTTTCTTTGTACCTGCGTTATTTTTTGGGCGTCTAGATTTTCTGGTAGTCTTTTTCTTTGGGCACAGTCTTTTTTTTTTGGGCTTATTGATTTTCTCCTTTATTTAGCATGGACTTCGCACCTGTATGTGCCAAGTTTACGGGCAACAATTATTCTACGTGGGCTTTTCAATTTGAACTTTTCCTGAAGGGAAAAGATCTTTGGGGTCATATTGATGGCGCGGATTGTGCATCCAATCCTGATAAATCCAAGGAGTCAGCGGCTTGTCCTTCATGGGTTGTGCTTGATGCTCTGATTATGTCTTGGCTTCTTGGCTCAGTTGAGTCACATATTGTCCCCAACTTGCGACCTTATTGCACTGCTAAATCCATGTGGACTTATTTAAAAACAGTATATCATCGAGATAATGGTGCCCGCCGTTTTCAGTTAGAGCATGCGATTGCCATGTTTCAACTTGACGATCGTTTCATCCAAGACTTTTATTTGGGGGTTTTGACTCTTTGGAACAAATATTCTGATCTGGTTACTGCGGATGTTCCTGTTGCCTCTTTTCTCATTATTCAACGTCTTCATGAGACTAGTCGTCGTGATCAGTTTCTTATGAAACTCCGCCCCGAGTGTGAATATTTTCACTCGTCTCTGCTGAATCGCTCTCCTGTTCCTTCTCTTGATGTTTGTTTTGGTGAGTTACTTTGTGAAGAACAACGACGTAGTACTCAAGTTACCTTGGCACAATCTCATGGTAGTTCAGGGTCTGTCCCTGTGGCTTATGTTGCTCAACGACGAGGACCGCCTGCGCATTCTAGTACCTTGTAGTGTTTTTGCTACAAAGAATTTGGGCATATCACTGCTAATTGTTCCAAGAAATTCTACTCTTATTGCAAGAAGAAGAGTCACATTATCAAAGATTGTCGTATTCGCCCGCAAATCATCAGGCCTAGACATTACAAACTTTTGTTATTGTACCCCCCACAGTGACTTTTGCAGCCCCTGGCTTTTCTTTAGGTGACTCCTCTGTTCTTGCACCTCCTACAACGAATTACTACACACCTGAAATGGTGCAACAAATGCTAATTTCGACATTATCAGCAATGGGGCTCCAAGTTAACAATTCTACTAAACTCTGGTATGTGGACTTGGGTGTCTCTAATCACATGACGAATAATCCTACTACCCTGTGTCATGTTCGACCCTACGCTGGTCAATCTGCTATTCAGACTGCCAATGGCAGTTCTTTGCCAATAGCTGCTGTCGGAGATGCCTCTTCTAAGCTCACTTATGTGTTTCTTGCTCCTTAGCTTTCCACGAATCTTATTTCTGTTGGTCAATTAGTTGATAACAATTGTGTTGTTAATTTTTCTGGTAATGGTTATGTTGTGCAGGACCAGGTAATGGGGGAGCCGATCGCGAAGGGACCTAAAGTGGGGTGCTTGTTTCCACTACTTTTGCCTGTTCTAGCATATTCTCCAGTTTCTTCTATTAAGTCTTTTGCTTGTAATAATGTTTCGGATCTTAGTATGGTGTGGCATCGTCATTTAGGCCATCCCAATACTCAGATCTTATCTCATTTATTGAACTCTTGTTTACTTGGTAATAAAGAACGTTCTTCTTTATCTCTTGAGTGTGCCTCTTGCAAACTTGGTAAAAGCAAAACTCTTCCCTTCCCTTTGCATGCTAGTAGAGTTTCTCAATACTTTAATCTTATCCATAGTGATGTTTGGGGACCTTCCCTGGTTAGTTCACATGAAAAATTTAAATACTATGTGACTTCCATTGATGATCATAGCATATTTACTTGGGTCTACTTTCTTCGCTCTAAATCTGAGGTTTTTCGTACTTTCACTAAGTTTTTAGCGTATGTTGACAATCAATTTTCTTCTTCTATTAAGACATTACGCATTGATTCTGGTGGTGAATATGTGTCTACTGAGTTTCAGGCATTTTTGGCTTCTAAAGGTATGATTCATTAACATTCATGTCCCGCTACTCCCCAAAAGAATGGAGTAGATGAACAGAAAAATCGTCATCTCCTAGATGTGGTACGTACTCTCTTGCTGAAATCCTCTGTTCCATCCTTGTTCTGGGTTGAGGCTCTGAAAACTGCTACTTGATTAATCGTTTACCTTCTCAAGTCCTACTCATGGAGTCTCCCTATTTCCGCTTATTTGCTAAACAACCTAGTTACGATAATCTCCGTACCTTTGGTTGTGTATGTTTTGTTCATTTACCTCATGAGCGACATAAATTTTCTGCTCAATTTGTTCGATGTGCATTCTTGGGATATAATGTGTGTCAAAAGAGATTTGTTTGCTTTGATCTTACATTACATCGTACATGCATTTCTAGGAATGTTATTTTCTTTGAAAGTCAACATTTCTTTCATGTGTCCTCTGTACCCTCCTCTTCTACTATGATTCTCCCCTCCTTTGAGGAGCAGTTCTTGGATCCTCATCAAGTTAGTTCTCGTTTTAAACCAGGTATTTCTCGCCCACAGTCTCTTCCAGTAGCTCATCTGATATCTGATCCTACCACGCTCTAGATTCAATCAGTTTCAGCACCTCTAGAGCCTTTGGTACGTCGCTCTTGTCGAGTGTTTGTACCCCTGGATAGGTATGGTTTTCCCTCTTCAAGTTCTGGCAATTCTGTTTCAGTTCTTACTGTTGCATTGTCCAATTTAGATATTCCCACATCCTACTCACACGCTGCCAAGCATGATTGTTGGCAACTAGCTATGTAGGAGGAAATTGCCGCTCTAGAGGCCAATCACACTTGCGACATTGAGCCTTTCCTCCTACCATTGTTCCTCTGGGATGTAAATGGGTTTACTCAGTCAAGGTCCGATCTGATGGAAATCTGGATCATTACAAATAGACCTAGCAAAATGGATAAAAATCCATTAATCCAACTCGCATTGGACCCGTTTTAATGGACTTATAACACTGCTTGCTAAATGAGTCGAATATGATTTTTCATTTTCATATCCGCCTCCTTAGCGGGTCGGGTCGGGTCGTGTTAGGTTTATTCAACGGATATTCGCCAACCTGCTTATTTATTTATTTATTTTATTTTATTTTTTTTACGAATAATGATATTTTTATTTAAATAATTGAGCTGTTAACACTACATGCTTTAGAGAGGATACACGCAGGGGTATTTAAACACAATTACACGATATAGGTAATAATAAATAAGATATCATAAATCCCATGATTTGGGATAAAATATACATTGTTGACATATAAGCTCCTTTTGAATCAATAGGATCTGATTTGTTAGCATATATGATCCTCAGACAATTGACTTTGGATCTTTGACGCTACTTAGTTTTTATTGTGATGATTTACCTCGGATCTTCTTCATTTGAATTTGCAGTGGACAAATGTAATTGTCGATGGTTTGATGAATTATTAGTTTTTAATGTTTGCAGTTTTACTGACATGAATCAAGAGTTGTTAATTAGTATAAACGATTAAATGATTGATATAGTTACTAGAAAAGTTAATACACAAACTAATCGCAAGTTGTCGTATACGACTTAGATTATTATGACACAGAATAAATTATTAATAAAATTATATTTGAGAATAGCGGATTATCCGCCCATTCGCCATGAATTATTCAACCCGAAATCGCCTAATCCGTCACTTAAATGAGTCGAATATGTATTATGATTTCTTCACCCGATAATCCGCCTTATCCACCACGGATTATCCGACCCGATCCACTTTGCCAGGTCTAGTTACAAAGCTCGCCTTGTTGCACTTGGGAATAATCAGGAATATGGTGTCAATTATGAAGAGACCTTTGCTCCTGTGGCTAAGATGACTACTATTCTTACGATTCTGGCTATTGCTGCTTCCAGTGATTGGCCACTACATCAAATGGATGTCAAGAATGCTTTTATTCATTGGGATTTTAAAGAGTGTATTTATATGAAGCCACCCTCGGGCTTGTTTTCCTCTCCGACTTCACATGTGTGTAAGCTTCGTTGCTCTCTTTATGGTCTTAAGCAAGCTCCGAGGGTCTGGTTTGATAAATTCCGCACCAGTTTATTACAATTTTCATTCAAACAGAGCAAGTATGTCACTTCATTGTTTCTTCATAAATCAGACATGGGTATTGTTGTTCTTTTGGTTTATGTTGATGATATTGTGATTACTGGTTCCGAATCTGCTTTACTTGCTCAGCTCAAGACTCATCTCTGAGAGTCCTTTCATATGAAAGATCTTGGGTCTCTCACATATTTTCTTGGTCTTAAAGTGAATCGTAGTCCCTCTGTATTTCACTCAATCAACATAAGTATGCTAGTGACTTGGTGGCCACAGTTGGCCCCAGAAGGGTACTTCTGTTGATACTCCCATGGAATTAAATGTCAAGCTTCGCAAAGGGGAGGGTGACTTACTTGCTGATCCCAGTTTATACCGGAAGTTGGTGGGTAGTCTTGTCTATCTCACCATTACTAGACTAGACTTTTCTTTTGCTATACAGCGAGTCAGCCAGTTTCTTCAAACTCCTCGTCATCTTCATTTGGCTGCTGTCCGTAGGATCATACACTATGTTCAGGACACTTCTGCCCGTGGTTTATTCTTCCTTGCAGGAAATTCTACTTGCCTTGCTGCTTATAGAGATGCTGATTGGGCTGGTTGTGCGGATACACGTCGCTCCATCACTGGTTGGTGTGTGTTCTTAGGTGATGCATTGATCTCTTGGAAGAGTAAGAAGCAAGACAGAGTTTCTAAGTCCTCGACAGAATCTGAATACCGGGCGATGTCTCCTGCTTGTTCTGAAATTATCTGGCTTTGTGGTTTGCTTGTGGAGCTAGATTTTTTTGACACCAATTCTACACCTCTACATGTTGATAATACGAGTGCTATCCAGATCATGGCCAATCCTGTCTATCATGAGCGCATGAAGCATATTGAAGTCAATTGTCACTATATCAGTGACGCATTTGAAGTTCGTGTTATCACTCTTCCACATATTTCCACTGAATTACAAATTGCGGATATCTTCACTAAGGCTCTCACTCGTCATCAACATTGCTTCCTAAGTAGCAAATTGATGCTTGTTGATCAACCCGCATCAATTTTTTTTTTTTTGGGGGGGGGGGGGGGGGTGGGGTGGGGGAGGCTGTCAACAGAACAGCGAATAGCAAAGCAAAAGATTTCTTTCCTTATTTCAGCCCACAATTACTTCCTTATTTCTCAATTCATGATTTTGTATAGTTAGCATATATTTAGTTTACATGTATAGGGCTTGACAGATTATAGTTTTCATGTATAGGGCTAGAATCATGCTAGAACTTATTTACTTCCCATGAATAGCATTCTTGTAAAGTCTATATATAATATACAGAACTCGAGGCCAAACCTTTCGGCCATTCACACAATACTTTGACAAAACAACCTTTGCAAAAAGGCAGCCTTGATCTCTTATTAGCTTTATTAAGGCCCTTTTGGGGAAATGGCTTTGGAGATTCATGAAAGAAAAAATCATTTCTCAAGGGATGTTATTGCTGTCAAGTATGGTCTCAATCATAATGGTTGGAGATATATCAGAAGTGGATGGGAGAAATTCTTCTCTCTTATCCACTTACATGTGGGGAATGGGGAGGGTGTGTTCTTTTGGCATGATATCTGCTGTGGCAAATCCCAGCTCAGGTCCTTTTCCCCCTCCATCTTCAGATTTGCTGGTGACAAAAATGCGCTCATTTGCCAACACATGGAGTTCGTGAGTAGGGTACCGTTTGGAATATTCGTATGAACAGGAATGCTCCAATTGGGAGCTTGACACTCTTACAGGCTTTTTCCAGAAATGTCTATAAGAAACAATGTATGGCCAATTACGATGAGCTCAAATGGGTTTTGAGCAAGGATGGGGACTTCAGGGTCAGCTCTTTCTACAAACACCGTAGCTCCCGAACTGAGAGCAGCTCAAACTTCCTTCGAAACTTATTTGAAAAATGGCTGCCCCTACTAAGGTTGCTTTTTTCACATGGGAAGCTACTCTTAAAAGATCCTTACCGTGGACAATCTGTAGAAAAAAGGTTTCCCTCTTGTCAATAGATGCTTTTTATGCTTGGAATAGGAGGAATCAGTTGATCATGGCCTTTTGCATTGCTCATGGACCAAGAAATCGTGAAACTTAGCAATCCTCATTGTAAAACAAAAGTGGATCGCTGCTGCTAGGGTAGAAGGTGAATTTGTGGGCTTGGAAAGGGACCATATCAAATAACGAAGAAAGGAAATCTCTCTCCATCATTCCCCCTACTATTTTTTGGTTAGTGTGGAGAGAAAGGAACAAAAGAGCCTTCGAATGAACTGTTTCTCCTATTCAGACTGTCATGGACCATTGGATTGCAATGGTCTCTAGCTGGCATTCTAGGCTGGTTGGGAGGGACCCCTTTGTAATCCTTGATCTTCTTGATATTTTTTAGTAAGGGATGTCTCTCTTGTTGTTCCCTTTGTACTTGAGTGGTATCAAGGAACAATTTCAAGAGTGGCCTAGATGAAAAAGCTTGCTAAACATGGACCTTATTTTAGGGCTCACTACTAGGTTGTAGATGCATGCTAGCCATAATGTCACAAACCCACGTTAGACATGAACTAGAGAGATCTTGATTATATGAGGATGATTTAACTTCCAACTTTATGAGGCATCTTTTATGGGACAAATGTTACAAAATGAGGAGGAACCTAATATGCTAAAGTAAGCAACCACCACCAAAGCTAGGTCAAGATTGTTACACTTGGTAAAAGAGCCACTATGGGGGTATTGTCAAATGAGTTAATCTCTCATAGAGGTGCGGGCCACTCTGATGAGGGCATCTTTAATTAGGTGGGAGACCCTGTCATAATCCCTTATCATGGAGGGTTTGGACATGTAAGGGTGTCTATGTTTCAGTCTTATAAGGTGCAATTTATGGGGCAAATTTCAGAGGACTAATGGGTGAGTTAAAGTGGACAATACCTCACAGGAGTTGGCTGAGCCTGAGACCATTACACAGCCTAATTCCAACCCCTTGAACAGTGTACTGATAGCTAGCTGACAGGGATCATCAGCTAAAATCTAGTCATGCTAGTCTCTGATTTGAACTCAAGATCTCTCATTTGCCAAACCACATGTGAGTAAGCCCTTGCCGGTAAGACACCTGCCCCAGTGTTATATGGTATTATTCAAGGGTTTTATCAGAAACTTGTCATTCCCACTTATTTGTAGTTTGATAAGTAGCTTTTATTGTATTCCCTCGAGGTGGTTATGTACCTACCATGAGACCTAGAATAGGGTCTATCTAGTATTGGAATAGTTCAAGGAGATGTGCCTTCTGCTGCTGCTACTTCGCACATGCATGCACACAGACAGAGAGAGAGGAGAACAGAAATTTCAGTTTGATAAGCTCTAGCCACCTCCAGACATGAACTTCCATTATGCAGTATAAATGTGCATAATTTGGTGGCTCTGTTGTCTTGATTTTTATGAATATTTATTGGGGGTAATAGAGACAGACCTTGCAGTGATTTGAACCCGTGTGAGTCTCTGAGATTGAATTCTCAAAATCACATTAATCATCAATGTTTGCCTGCTTCTTTTGAGTATAGATTATTCCTTCTGAATTCCTTAGTTTTTGTTCCAATTGTCCAGTAGACATTTTTTAATCCTTATATTATGAAAGGAAATCCTTTCTAACTTCCGCATTTATCTCATTATCTCATCATCATGATGTATAACAGGAATGGTTTTGATAACTTCAAGTCTTCAAGCGCGAAGAATGTGAAGTTATTGTGAAGGTTCTTATTATTTGAAAAGCATATCGAGTTAGACATTTTTTATTCCTTATCATGAAAGGAAGTCCTTTCTAACTTCCAGATTCTCTCATTGTCTGCTCTTCATGATGCATTACAGGAACAGTTTTGATAACTTCAAGAGCTAAGAATGTGAAGTAGTTGTGAAGGTTATTATTAATTGAAAAGCATACCATATGCTACAGTCATAAATTCCCTTCTTTAATGAAATCATAAGAGTGATGCCCATTATAAAAAAAAAGGTGTGCTTGGACCACAAGGCTCCTCGCTTTGCAAAGGTAGGGGGAGAGCTGTGACAGTGTATGCAGCCTTACCCTTATATTTATACAGAGAGGCTGTTTCCTTGGACTCGAACCTATGACCAACCGGTCACAAAGGAGTAACCTTAATTTTGATGCCTATAAAAAATATTGAATAAATTCCTCTATGAAATTCCTATCAACTTTCAGAATTTTGATTTAATCAAATTAAGTAACTATAGAAGTTGAATCAATTGTGGAAGTTATGATTCTGTTACAACTTTAAAAACCATGCTTTTAGTATGAAAAATTGGGATCATCTTTCTTTTTCTCTTTCTTTCTCAGATAGAACTTAGTGATGTATTTTTTTTTTTCTTTTTTTTTCATCCACAAGCATATACATATCTTATTCTTCCTTCATCCTTCCAAAGTTTAATTTGTGCATATCATTTTAAAAATATTTCCTTACTGGTGAGTACATTCAACTTCTAACTGGTGGAGATGTAAAGGTTCAGTTGGAGATAGGCAATTTGAGCTGGTAACTTATACAAAAGAGTTGACAAGAAATTAACTTAGTGTGATCAGTCAGATGATTGTAGAGATGCAGAGAGTCAGGAGGAGGTGTGATGGGCTGAATATTCGTTACACGAGGCAACCTTAGATAGAAACTTATACAAAAGAATTAATAAGAAACAACTTGGGAGGGATCAATCAGATGACGAAGAAATTGTTATTGTTGGAAGCGTGTTCTGCTAGCTAAATTGTTGAATGAGTTGTGTGTGTGTGTTTCAGCCATTGCTAGAACATTGTAATGTTTCAAGCATGATGTGCAACAGAGTCACTTTTTGAGATATTCTCTAGGATTCAGGAGGGAGTGCATATATTCCTCAGTTGATTTGTAGGTCATATGCCCAGACCTGCTAGAGATCTGGCTGACTCAGATTCTCTACTGCTCTCCGCCCTGCCAACTGTTTTTTTTTCAAACCTCCTAAAAGCTAATTTCCTAAGGTTGTTCAGGTTAACTGCAGGAAATATATATATATATTGGTGGCTGTTTCGTAGATGCTCCTTTTGGAAGGAAGATTGTGTAGCAGTAAATGATATTCTCTTACACTGTAAATGGGTGATATTGTTGTGGTGCTTGGTCTTGTACCATTTTGGAAATACACTAGGTGGTGACAAACAGGGTGTGATTGGAGTTGCAGGTTTAGAGGAGCTCTGAAGGGTAATGAGATATAGGATGCCATTCCTCTTGCTTTGTTTTGGATCATATGGTGGGAAAGGAGTGCTAGAGCTTTCAAAGGAGAGGAAAATTCATTGAAAAAGCTGAATTGGAAGTGGCTAGATATTATGTAATTTTGGAAAGGAGTGCTAGAGCTTTCAAAGGAGAGGAAAATTCATTGAAAAATTTGAATTGGAAGTGGCTAGATATTATGTAATTTTGGCTCAATAGTTCCTACCTTAATAATTTTGAATCCTTTGCTGGTTTTGTTATTAGTATCATTTATCATTTTTGTACGTGGTTTCTGACTTCATCTTTTCTGCACTTGAGTGACTCCCTCTTTGTAGTCTTTTTACTCCTTTTTGCAATATATGGATTTACTTATCTCAAAAGCCAATGTCTTTGTTGCCTTGCCAATACCAATAATATTGGTAATTTTGCAGAGATAGACAAAATATATATAGCCATTCCTCAGAGCACCTTGGGGCACCCACTTAAATCAACCCCCCTTGGCACTGTCACAACCCATTCAAAGAGCATTTATCCCGCAACATCTGTAAAAGAAAAGACCATTGTCCAGCAATAGGAGCTAGCAATCTCATGTACCCCGCTTCACCCCTCAAATCACATGCATATTCTTTGATCAGAGACTTTATATTAAGTCTTGTTATCTTGTGTGCTCTGGATGTATCTTCATTGTGTTGTCAATACAGTATAGTCTTGTTATCTTGTGTGCTCTGGATGTATCTTCATTGTGTTGTCAATACAGTATACAGTATTGGTACTATTGCTCATAAAGAAATACTTCCTTTGGGAGAGAGAGTACCTTAATAATTTTGTGCATCTTTGTTACCTTGTCAATACCGATAGTCTTGGTATCATTGCCTAAACTTATGAACAAATACAGACTTCCTCTGTGTGTGCATGTGTGTGTGTGTGAGAGAGAGAGAGATAGAGAGAGAGAACCTTAATAATTTTGAATCCTTCGCTTTTGGTTTCTGATGTTAGGTTTTTTGTACTTGGGTGGCTCTCTTTTGTAGTGTTTTACTCTTAGTAACATGAACATTTGCTTATCCCAAAAAAAACATGTCGCCTTGTTTATCTTGTGTGCTCTTTGTGCACTTTCATTGCCTTGTTAATACTGATAATATTGATCCTATTAATTAAGATTTGGTATAAATAAAGACTTCCTGAGAGAGATTCCTTTTGGAGCATCAAAGCCATAAGGGTATGGTGGCAGGCAGATAATACTGTGGGTGTCTCATGTGAAATCCTTTTTCGGTTCCAAGTTTGATTATTCTTTATTCTGTCTACTGCCTTTATGGCTTGCCTAATCTTATGTGTAAATAAAGATGTCCTCTGTGTGTGTGTGTGAGAGAGAGAGAGAGAGAGAGAGAGAATTGTACCTTAATAATTGAACCCTTTGCTGGTTTTTTGTAAATTAAAAATACATATGCATCTTCGTTTCCTTGTTAATGCCAATAGTATTGGTACTATTGCCTAAGATTGTGCATAAATGAAGACTTCCTGAGAGATTCCTTTTATTTTGGAGCATTAGAACCATAAGGGTATGGTACCAGGCAGACATTACTGTAGATTTCATAAGTGAAATTCTTTTTCTGTTCCAAGTTTGATTATTCTTGATTCTGGCTACTGCCTATATGGCTTGTTCTTAATTTTCATGCTGGCTTTTGGCCCCTACCTATTTTGGGTGGTTGTATCCCTACTTGTACCCCTATTGTTCAGTCAACAAAAAGAAAGTTTTATCTTGGTTTTGTGGGTTAAAACTTGTTCTCCTTTTCAACCTTGCCATAGAACCCCATGCAAACCCCCCTCCCTCTGGGGTCAGCAAGCTACCACTCCTGCCCTCTTTTTTTTTCTCCGCCCTTTTTCTCCCTTTTCTTGGGGCAGGCAGCATTTTGCTGCATCAACTGTGGATGACACGGAGACTGCTGATAAGCTTTCCAATTGATCCCGAGGCAGCCTACTGCTTACAAGGAAACTTCTTTAGAAGCTCTATTGTGCTTCGAAAGTCCTTGCTGAAAAAAGTGAAGCAAGTTTAATTTTTTTTATTTTTAAAAAAAAAATTTCTATGCTCTTTGGGGAAAATGGAAAATGGGTGTGTGCGTGTGCGTGTGTGAAATTCATGGATCCATGACTTTCCAAGTTTCCATTGTGTTCAGTTAGAGGGAAGGAAAGGGAAAAAGGGACGGAATAATCCATGTTTGGTAGTTGAAGGAGAATCGGGTGGGGAATGAGTGATCACTTGTAGTAATAGCCTAGTAGTTTAGTCTTTTTCACCCATTTTCCTTCCTCTTTTGGAGGTACTTATTTTGGAATGAGTAGAAAAGGTCATTTATTTCCTTAAGAAAAATGGATTTTTCGTTTAGCTTTTTATTCCACCCCTTTTTTGAGGTAAAGTATAACAGTATATGCTGAGGATTGCCAAAAAGACAGACATTTGTTTCTTTCCAAAAAGTGCACCGATCTCCCACAACATTTAAGTTTGGTACCACTTATTACTCCATATCATTAGTCGACTGTTGAAAACTTAAAACAGAATGTGATGATGCCACTGCTTCTTTTTTTTTTAAAAGTATATTTTTTACCCTTATAAATTTTTTTGAATTATTTCTGTCATCATTTGTTGATGTTGCTTGTTTTTTTTTTTTTTTTTTGGGTCATCATGAAGGAAAGTCATTGTAATTGTTGGAATTTTCCCCTCTCTTTAGAAACAATTGTTGAATTGTTAAAAGGAGGGCTTCTGCTTTTTTGACAAGCCTGAGGGCAGGCTTGTGTTTACCTCCTTTTTCCCCCACTATGAAAGAAGAGTGAGCTGAGCTGGGAGTGGTGACCGACATGTTTGCACCTTCGAATGGTTTGCCTTTATTTTCAGTGCTCTTCAAAGAGCGAGATGAAACATGAAGTGTGATGGTAGGTTTTGGACCTAGGCATGGGATCTAGTCTGTTCGTAGGCAGCAACATCGGTAGTTTCCGAGTAAAACATTAGGAAGGACATCCATCAAGCCAGATTTGTTTTTCATCTGCAGTCTTGCCCCATTAATTTGTTATCCGTCATCTTGTATTTCCTGGTGGTTCGTTTGCTTGCTGGTGGCGTTCCTTTCCCTCTGTTGTTGCTGTCATGTATCTTGGAAGATGCATTTTCCTTGCTGATTCTCCATTCTTAAGAGTAGCAATGTTCCTTTTTCAGCTGAATTTTGAGCCTTGCTTGATGACACCTTTCAATTGCCTGTGATTCTAGTCGTAGCAGTACTGTGTTAGAGATGGATGTTTGTGCTGCGATTAGCCACTTGAACTATAATGCCCAGTATCATATTCTAAAAGTGCCCTGATTCTTGATTGCAGGTAAGCACATAATGCAGTTGGGAGGCCGGGCTGTTTACTCGCACCTACAAGGAATCAATTCAAGCTAATGGGTGCGTGAATATTTTAGCCAAGGCCGCAGTCTAGATGTTTCCCTTATGTTTCTTGAGAGTCCCTTTGCTCGTGTTGATAAGGATTAAAAAAATAATCCTTAGCCATATTGTCTATATTTATATACAATTAGTCACTTGTCTGTATTATGATTATGACCCATACAAAGTTTCTTCCAATTCGGGCAGAGATACGAGTTCTCTACTGCATGACCACTAGATTATCTCTGCGTACAGGGCATGCTCGTTTTTAATAGGTTGAAAATGTTATCTCCTGAGACTTTGTAAAAAGATAAAAAACTTACTTGGAAAATTTTAAAAAAAATTAATGCCTCCTTTGTGATTGCGTAGAAAATGCAGGCACGTCTTAAGATTTTAGAAATTACAAGAGTTTAGGCAACAAAATATAAATCTTTTTTGATATTTGCAAAACATAAATTGTCGGTAGAACTCTTTAGATCCAGGAGGTCCATGGCTTTAAGGTCAAAAAAGAATTGTTAAAACATTTTTGTTGCTATTTTTAGGTTGGATTGGGTGGGGTGGTTCCCATAGCAAACGTAACCTACAATTTGTAACATAAAATGGAATTTCAATCTACTATCTAAGCCAAACATTTCTAAAATCATTTTTATGGGTTGTTTGGAATGGATTGAGCAATTCCGTCAACGCCCCTAACATCAAAGGAAAAATAGTACATTAATGTTTTTGTAAGTGTTCATACAGATATTTAATTTGCATTATACACAGTCAAATTAGTTAGTTTATTAAGGTGTTTATGAGACAGTTTGGTTGAAACGAATAATGAACGTTTCAAAAACTTGACAATAGTTTACAAATGTGAACGAGTATTTAAAATGTGATATGGTTAGACATTCTAGTTAAATAAGTTCTTTTAGTTCGTAATCTTATACTCCTTACAAGCGCTCATTCATAATGATAAAATCAAAATACTTTTAATCGAAAATTTATGAATTTTTGAAGATATATATATAAAACCAGGAACCTTCAAAATAATTAGGCCTTTCACCTACTTTATAATTTTACTTCATTAGACACTCAAAATTTGGTGAACAAATTAGTCCATTGATATTCAAATTTCATATAAGATTTTAATGAGGTTTTGCTATATATATATATATTCCAATAAAGTGACAATCAAACTTTACTATATTTTCACTTCTCATAAAAAAATTGAATTTATAACAACATAAATAAGATTCTCACATATTAGCTCTATTGATGTGAATGTTAAAATAAACACTTTTATTTTTTACCTTGTTCTTTAGCCAATTTAATTTCATAGTCAATTTTATGGGCAATGTCCAATTTACAGACGGCATACTGCCGAAATTTTATTAAAATTTTTCCAAATTAAAATCGTATACAAAGATGGTTATGATAAAATGAATATTAAAATATTTTTAAAAGGATGAGTGAAAACTCAAATAGATAATTAAATTTCATCTTTACATAATTATCATATACTTAAGGGGACCTCAGCTCCATTCCTATAGAAAGGCTTAAAGAACTCATGTGCATCAATTCGCTTTTCGAATATTGAGGCTCTTTAGAAAACCTGAACATCATATCCCGCTCTTAAAGTTATATAATTAGATATGGATTGTTCTTGGTTGTGAACACAAAATCATGTCTTAATATATCTTTTTTGCTGCATGTGTATTCCATAGGGATAGCTATACTGGCCGCATAAAGGAGTATATTAATCTTTACCAGTATATTTATTTTAAGAAATTTAAAATGATGACTTATACTACTACTAGGCATATTGAAATTAGTCTTTAACTGGTATAAGCAGTTTATTGTATCTAAGTTAGAATTCAAATCGATAGGGGGAGCATAAAAAACTTAAAATACCTATCTCATTATGCTCACAAACTTTTGTGTAGCGACAATCATTTGTGTAACCATAAGATCCTTACTTTAAATTATCTGACATCTTTAGGATCATTATGGTTGTGTTTTCTGGTTATATTTTAAGTATGTGCTTAATTGACAAACCAGAAAAATGTTGCTTACTTGCATTAAATTAAAGTTTCTTTTTCAGCAAGCACCCCTAGTATCTCTTGACAACATCATAAGGAGGA
This sequence comes from Malania oleifera, assembly GCF_029873635.1. Lineage (NCBI taxonomy): Eukaryota > Viridiplantae > Streptophyta > Magnoliopsida > Santalales > Ximeniaceae > Malania > Malania oleifera. The sequence goes on from NC_080424.1 coordinate 83,784,809, forward strand.
ATTATATTTATATATACATATATATTTATTTATATAGACTTTTTATTTATGGCAAGATCTAATTTCAAAACTAAAACTTTTTTTCTCTTGCCTTATTATTATTATTATTATTATTATTATTGTATACATATATGTTTTTAAATTACATAACTGGTTCGGTAACTACATATGAAAATGCATGCGAACTAGTTATCATGTTTATGCTCAAACCTATTTTTTATATATACCGCATGTCTTTAAATTCTAATTATCTGCGGGTTTTATGAAATGCTTAAATTGCAATGGTTTGAGGATATTTCTGGTTTGACTATGTTTTTCATGTCATTTAAATTTTTTAAAGACCAGTTGTACTGTCTTGTGTACTCAATTGCTTTATCTTTTCAAAAACAGTCACATTCTTTTTCATGCCCTTTTGCTTATGACAAAAGGGGGAGTTGTTTTATAAGAGCAAAATTAAGTCCTTCTCCCTGAACTTTTGTTACTCAAAATGGAAAATGATAACTGTATTTAAATGCACAACTTGAAAAATTCTGAAGTCTTCATGCTTGTATGTGAACTTGATTGAATATCATTATTTTAATGCATATTGTTAAGGGGAGCCTTGTCAGGCGAACCCAAATTTTGCACCTATGTTTGTCATCATCAAAAAGGGGGAAATTGTTGACTTTTTGAGTCCGTCTCCTGTTTTGATTATGACAAACCACATTATCTCATCTGTGTGTTAAGTGTATGAACAAGTTTAACTTTCTAAGCACGGATGTCAAATGAGAAATGGAAGCCGAAAAGTATTTGAATGCGCACACCATTTGACGCAATCCATGAAATTGCAAAGGAGCAAAGCATGAAGTTTCTTGTTTGTTTCAAGTTGTATTGTATTTCATTCTACTTTTTTTTTTTTGGGTCTGTATTAATTCTTGGTCTGTAATAATTAATGCATGACATGCATGATAGGACTATAAGCTCAAATGACCATAAAAAAGACTTCAGTCAACCTTTGGTCGACCGACTCTAGGTTTTTTAGGCTAAATTAAAAAGTTTAGGCCGTAAACTAACCATAGGTCCCTACACACCACATGACAAATCCCTTATAACTCAGAATTTATACTTATGTGAACTAGGGTGACTTCAAATAAAAATCAGGACCTAAAATGACCATTGAAAGGGTCTCCATCGACCGGACCAGTCTAGTTATACTACGCTGAGTCGACCGAACCACTGTTGGCTGAGAAAATTAAGCCTCGATCGACCGGACTTGTGCATTATGAATGCTACGATCGACCAAACCGTATGAAAGTCAGCATTTTGACTTCGTACGGTTGACCATACAGTTTTGAACACGGTGTCCTCGGTCGACTGAACTGCCACGTGCCTGACACCCGTACACTCAGTCAACCAAATTTTTAGTTCTCTTTGGCCACGATCGTCCAAACTGTATAAGTAGCCGATTATCCTCTTTGTTGGTCAACCGAACCTTAAACGGTTCAAAATCACCCGAATACAGTCGACCATATTCTCAGTTGAAAAACACCACAGTTGATTAAAACTCCTAAAGTGGTCGACTGAACCCTCAGTACGATCGACCGAAACTCTTGGGTTGCCCAAGTTTTACCGAGGTAAAACAGGGGTTATTTTTTATTAACCATACTTAAACTTTTTCAAAAATACTGAATGAGTCTCCAACGGTTATAATTTTGAGTATGTCTATATATACTCCATCATTTGGAAAGATTAAGCATAGATTAGGAAAATCATTAGCCAAAAATTACTCTGAAATTTCTTGAGCCTTCATTTCCATACAAGCCCATACACTCCACCCATCCTCATTCCTTTGCTAAAACATCTTAGGTGAGAGTATTGTGAGATACCCCATATTGTTTTTATGTGCTTATACTCTCAAATACGTGAATTGATTGTTGATTTTTGTGAGAGTAAGTCAAAAGGTCTTCCCCAGTGATTTAATCATAAATTCATTTTTGGGGAAACCTTCTTAAACTTGTGAGTCTTTGCATCTTTATTACAAGACTCTTGAGCTTGTCTTATGTTTTATAGAAAATATTTTTAACAAGCTTGTTTGCTAAATATATCTTGTACTTAATCTTTTGGAAATCATTTTTGAGATATTTAATTATACTCTTGGAAATCTTTGAAACCTTATTTATGGTTGATATATTTATATATATTGTTTCAAAGAAACTTTGCTAACTCACTCTCACACTTTGATTGCATATTGACATTATACTGAGAGTAGTTACATATATCTTCACCGAGCTTATATTTCCTATCATATTGAAGTGCATTGGTTAGTGCTTATGCGTATCGGTACAAATCTTCTTGTGTTAGAAGCATATTTATTTGTACGCAATAATTTATATTGATCTGTTGTGTTCTAGGCGTGGCTTGAGGGGGTGTTGATCTAGCCCGTAGAGATCAGGTTGTAAAGGTTGAGGTCAGCCTTGGTAATTTGACTTGGTATTGTAACCGGTACCGCTTGACCCGTTAAGTGAGCATTAATGGAATCCTAGAGCTTGCGAGCTAAGGCGAGGACGTAGGCAGTATTGGCCGAACCCCGATAACATATCATGTGTCTACTTTAATTTCCAACACTTTATATTCCTGCACATGTATGTTATATTTAATATATTGTGAATGTTGCGTATGATTTAATTTCCACATATCATTATTTGTGCAACTGGTATATGATTTAAGAGACCCTAAGTTGTGTATTACTAATATCTGGTTAGATCTATGAAGAAGTTTTTAAAATTCCAATTCACCCTCCTCTTGGGAATACATCAATTCCAACAAAGCTCATTTCAATTTTTTTTTTTTTTGTGACCATATAAAACAACCCCTAAAAGTACCTTGTAAGCCTTGAAACTCTACCTGAATCCTTGATTGAAAAACCTTGTTCATTCTCTTTGAATCTTCCTAAATTTTTAGCATGAACATGCTTGATAGTATCATGCTTAAGGATATTTGATTTGTACGCTAGGACTTGGGATCTAAGACTTCTAATATTACATTTCTTAAAGTGAACTTTATTACTTGAATGAAATGATCAACTAAGGGCTTTCAAAGCAAATCATATACGTTTTCAAAATATTAACAACTTTTGATCATTAGAATATGTTTGTGATGTTCATGATTGGTTAATTCAATTCTTCCCATAGATTGTGATATTGTGTGTGTGCTACAAAAAGGGTCAATCATAGGACTAGTGCTACTTAGATCCATCCTACATCTTATTGGCCAAATCCTTCCCCAACCCCTAGGATGTCTACTCGAGTCGGGAATCCTTATCGAGGTCGTAAGATTGATGTTGAGAGGGATGCCTCAATAGATGAGCTTCAAGATCAAGTCCGTGACTTAAATTAAGAGCTAGTTGAGACTCTCCAAAGACTAGATAGGTTGGAAGACCAACTAGTCCATAACCCATCCCAAGAAAATTTATAGTTGTCCTTTGAGCGAGGCGATGATGATGAACAACCTAGAGAGCCACGTATGCCTCCTAGAGAAAGACCTTCTCTTCCTCCACAAAGGTGAGTGAATCGCCAAGATGACTTTGTTAGGAGACCCCCATGTCATGAGTCCTATGCCCAACATTGGGGTGATGAGGAATATGACATTGATGACTTTCAAGGTAGGAGACCTTACCGTAGGGACCATCGTGATCCTTATGAGGATGTGATGAGACAAGTGAAGATAGAGGCCCCCACCTATGATGGACAGATGAACCCTAAAGTCTTCCAAGATTGGTTGAATGAGATTGATTCCTATTTTGACTAGTATAGCATGACTGACCCTTGTTGGGTTAAGTTTGCAAAAATGAGGTTGACGAGGCAAGCCAAGCTCCATTGGTTAAATGTATAGAGGCAAGAAGTGAGGTTAGATCATAGGTCCATTGAGTATTGGGACCTAAGAAGGATTGGTTAAGGGAAAAGTATGTACCCCTTAGCTATAAAGAGCACCCTATGAATCAACGCTACAGTTTGCATCATGGTAGCATGACCATGTTAGAATACATGAGTCAATTCAATGAGTTGTCTATAAGATGTAGGATGGTTCTAAGTAGCCCTAGTCCTATGGTTGACCTTCTTTGTAGCACACACACGATATCACAATCTATGGGAAGAATTGAATTAACCAATTATGAACATCGCAAACATATTCTAATGATCACAAGTTGTTGAGATTTTGAAAACGTATATGATTTGGTTTAAAAACCCTTAGTTGATCATTTCATTCATGTAATGAAGTTCACTTTAAAATATGTTATATTAGAAGTCTTAAATCACAAGTCCTAGCGTACAAATTAAATATCCCTAAGCATGGTACTAACAAGCATTTTCATGTTGAAAATCTAGGAAGATTCAAAGAGAATGAACAAGATTTTTTCAATCAAGGATTCAGGTAGAGTTTCAAGGCTTACAAGGTGCCTTTAGGGACTATTTTAGACGGTCACAAACAAAGAATTGAATCGAGCTTACCTAAAGGTTCGGAATGACAAACACCAAGACACACACAAGTACTCGATCGCACCACGAACAAGCTTGTTGATCCTTAGGAATCTTGAGACAATGATGAAGCTTGAGGAAGGTTGTGGTTGTGAGCTATGAAAGAGGAGTGATTGGGTAGTGTTGATGATGACGTTGATGTTGTCGAGGTCTCTCACCACCTAATCTCTGGGGAGACGGAACGTAGCCTCACACTACTCACTCACAAGGAAAGGAACAAGATTCACAAGATCAAGCAAAGACTTCCTTTTTTTTTAATTGATAATGCAATGATCCCTTTTACAGTATAAGTGATGGCGTATTTTTAGCCTTACATGCACATGACTTCTTAAAAGATTAAAGAAAATACAAAAGTAAAAAAAAAAAAAAAACATTTAAAACATAGGTAATGAGGTTCCTAAGAAATAGTTTGTTATAAGAAATAAGTGCCTAGGAACTAGAATAATTATGATAGTAGAGTTTAGGAACTTAAAATGAAAGAAATGCTTCTTGAAAAAAAAAACAAGATTCTTTGACTTACAAGTTGTCATCCTCTTTCCAAGCTAACTTTTAAGAAAAGTTTCAATTGCTACAAATAAAGTTCACATCCAATGGTGGACTTCGGGTGATCGTCCACGTGTCACAAGTTACAAATTGAGTGTGATTCTAGTTAAAAATAAGGTAAAAGACATTGACTTTTTTTTTTTTTTTTTAATGTTTAGCCAAAAAACATGAACCTTCCCTAAAGTTTCAAAAATTTCAAAAACCTCCACTGAAGTTTACCAAAAGACACAATATTCTTCTAATGTTTGACAAAAGAACAAACTTTTTAAGAGATATAATTGTCCTATTTGTCAAAATTTGGCAAAGGTTTGTAAAATGTTTAAAACCTCAAGAGCAGTTCACGTCTTTTCGCCTAACCTATAAAGAAACTTGTGTCTTTTGCCCTTGAAAATTTTTATTTTGAAGAATAAAGTAGTTATCATAGAAAATTTTGATGGTTTATAAAAAAAAAAATGTTATTATTATAAAACAAATAACAATATAAAAACTTTTATGACTCCATAACAATATTCACAAATTTTTTCTATTATTGAAATTTCTTTTCTACTTTACATTGGATGTAATAATACAAATTTTTGCACGAGTTACTAGGAATACATATTCCATGATTTAACTTATATTTTCATTGCGCCCCATTCTATTCCTAAGAATAGATATTCTGTGAACCATAAAAAATGCATTCCCTAGAAATATAATAGCTATAATTGAAGAATTTAACAATTTACACAAATATATATATATATATATATATAATCATAAAATAAATAATAATGCAAAAAGTTATAATAAGAAATAAAATAAGAGATAATTTCACCATAAAAATGCCTACTCCTTATTTTAAATTGGATAGAATAACAAAAAATATTTATACCGATGACTTCTTTCTAAGTTATTACATTCATATATAATTTTCATCGCATTTTTTGTTCTATTTCATCCATCCTACTCCTAAAAAAAAGGTATTTGGTGAACAAAAATGTTATCTTAGGCTTCCAATATGTACTGAAGTATTCAATTGGTGTTAAGTTGATAAAAATAGGGGGAAAAGTTGACAAACTAAAATAGTAACAAAAATAAGAACAATACAATGTGCCCATGAAAAACAGACCACCGCACAATAAGCAAGACTTGGAAAGCAGAGTGCATGTCTAACATGATTAATTTTAATTCTCAGGTCAATTAAAGTAACCTTAGTTGTCATACAAATCAATTATCCACAACAGTGGTTAGAGGATTTCAATTTATTTTGTTTTATTTTATGTTATTTTATTAAAGTCACACGTTGTGCTTGTGGCTGAGGAATTCAAATACTAAATTTAAAATTGCATAAAATAATATGATATAAAAAGGAAACGAGCAAGAACAAATATGCAAAGTCTAATAGTTACAACCCTTTCCGATAAGATACTGTCTAACTTTTAACTTATGACTTGAAGATTTTGTCTTATAAAAATAGTACACATCTATGCGTGACTGTGATATGTTTCCTATCCAATCGCTATGGCCTCGTCAAAATAGTTCACACTTTTATATAGGATTTACTCAAATGATAATATCCTTATGATGACTCTAATACCAAATGTTATAATTTCGATCCCAAGATTAATAAGGTATGTCCACTTTGGCCCACAAGTCTTACAATTTTATCTTATATAGAAACTTCACATAATTTAAACCTACTTTATAAGTCTAAAATCTCCCTAATGCGCTTATGTTTTTCATTTGAATTGGGATGCAAAAATAGGATGTGCACCCAACCCAAAACCTGGTCCAAGCCAACCACACTAGGTTTTGTAGGTCATGATGTTAGCAAAATTTAAAATTTGGGCATGAGTTGATTTTAATCAATATTTTACTATAAAATTGAAATCAAATTGACTTTCTACAATTCGAAATTAAAAGAATTACATAAATTAAATTGTAATTAAACTATAAATAAGCCATGTTATAAATAGATCAAATGGATGGTTAATGAATTAGGTTAATGGTTTAGGTATTTAATAATTAAATTGAACTTTTATATATAAAATTCTACATGCACTCAATAAAAAAATACGTAATTAAAACATTTCATATGAATGTTGTTTAAACATACTACAATATATATATTATGTCATTAAGCATTAGCTTAAGATTGTTACACTACCATGTGCGGTTAACCCTATGTAAAAAAGTAAAAAAATATGTTCGAATATAAAGTCATGAACTCCAAAAGTAAAGTTGCTTTTGGTTAGCAAAGTGAAATAAGAATGAAATTGTCAAAATATAGGTATATTATAACTTAAAAGTCGTAACCAAACTATACCAAACATTTTTTTTTTTCTCAAGTAGTGTCTTCTTTGCACAATATATTGTGCACACGAATATGTCTAAGTTTTAATTATTTTTTATTTTTTATGTTTTTTTTTTTATTTTTTTTTATGAAAATCCCAATTTTATTGATAGTCCTCATTTATAGTGAAAGAATATCATGATTACAAACATGACACATGAGATTTACAAATAAACTATCAAAACCATCTTAGGCATCAAAACCAATACAAACCTATCAAAACTCGTACCATTATCCAACTAAAACAATCTAAACATGCCAAAATGTAATCAAAACAAACAAACACGAACAAAAACAAAATATCTGCAAACTGATGTCAATTACCTACAAACAAAAATTAGAGGAAAACAGAGGACCAAATTATCACAATTAAAGACGAAGGCTTGAAATATTCATCTTATCCACACGAATGAGACTTCTCATTTTACTCAGTTGCACATCACTTACAAAATATTTCCTTGTGTTGCCTCCCTCATCTTGACAAGTCAAGTAATCCGCCACCTAATTGCCTTCTTTAAATTGATGTTTTATAGAGAACTGAAAATAACACAAGAGGACCACGATGGAATGGAGCACAAATGGATGAATTTTGGAAGTGTCATTCACTTTTCTTGGTCAATAATGTGACCTAATAGAATTTCTACACAGGCCTGCAAGGAACATTTTGGTAATCAAGTGCAGTATGACTCATCAAACATACAAATGGTCCCTGCAACCAAAGCAAGGATGACATAGAAAGCTCTCTATAAGAAACACACTTTGAGCTTCCTAGTAGCCCTAAAAATTGACTCTAGGTAAGCAATACAAGCAGAGCTTGGGCCAGATTCTTGGCATCCATGAAGGGAAAGGGAAAGAAACATCAAGAGAAAGTGTAGATAGGAGTTGTAAAGCAGCAAAAAAGAGACATTGGTTTGGTTCTAATACCGACTGGCATGTTCCCACCACCAATAAAAGAGGGGGGGGAGGGGGGAGAGAGAGAGAGAGAGTAGGGAAAAATCCATAATCCAATTCAACTCAAAATAATCCAAGCCTAGACAACCCTAATTGACAATAATGATTCATAGGAGAAATGCAATTAAAGAATTTACAAGTAGGTCTTTGTTAAATAAACTCTATAATTAAAAAGATTCATCTAAAACGTAAACCTGACCCTATTAGGCTTCTAATCTTAAAACCTACTGACCCATTTTCTAGGAGTGGGCTTCCAAACAAAACCATCCATACACACACAACTTCAGAGTGTATATAATTAAGCTTATCAAATATAACTATTCCCATTTGGATCAGCCAAGTACACTTGGATTTTAGGGAACTCCATAGTGCAAATTCATGAAGTCCTGTGATTGCGAACAGGCAAGCAGTAATTTGGCACCTACCAAGTGGGTTTTCATAATTTTAATAGATAAAAAATGAAAACAAAACAGCTGCAGGGGTCGGCGGCCCTTCCCCAAGAATGAGTCACCAATTTTAGGTACCAAAATCGTGACCTCATCCATCATATTATATGCCCAAGTTCTTTGCATGGCAGGAAAAGTCTCCGGGGACGGTTGGAACAAAGAGAATGCTGGACGTTTGAACTTTGAAGTAATCCATTACGCTGTTACCCTCCGGAGTGGGGTGCTACATGAGACACCTGCTCAGAAATTTCACTTGGGAGTTTTTCTTACATCAAAAAGAAAATTGTATGCAGGATGCTCCTCTCATCAAATGGGATAACCATATATGCCAGACACCTGTTCAGAAATTTTACTAAGTGGCCGGGTTTATCCTGCACCAAAAAATGAATGGTGGACGAGTTATTATATACATAAATGGGTGCTAGATGAAAACATTTTTTTTTTTTTTCCTTTTTCACTTGGCTAATACTAAAACATTTAGATCAAATTAGCAATATCAAGCAAACGTAACATTAGAGCTAAGGCTCGAGCATTTATGCATGTGCGTGAACCTGTGAATGCAGACCTCGTGGAAGAACATAGATTCTATAGATGTGAATCTAGTAAACTAGAAATATTAATTCTGCCGATGAGTTTTTCTTATGTCAAAACATTGAGTAGAGAATGAGTTGCTTTAATACATAAATGGACTCAAAAGATGATAGTTCAAACTTTTTAGTCAAAATTATATTCGTCCTCCTACATCACACTCATGAAACTCTCAATCCTAGCACCACCCACCGTGACCATCACGAATTCAAAGGGTGTAATTCAGCCACGTACTAGCAACAAAAGCAACCTCAAGAAGTGATGCTATTTATCAACAAAATATTTAATTTCATGACTATTGCAACAGTTGATGGGAGAGATATTATATGTAAGCAAATATAGTGTATCTCTACTTTTATACATGCTGGAAATAATAAGAAAAATAATCAATCACACCAAACCACAAGAACACAAATAATTTTTTACGTAGAAAACTTCCCTCGTGTGAGGAAGAAAAACCACGGGACCTAGTCCAGTTAAAATCTCCGCTAGCAATTCAAATAATAAGTACACAAAGTCTTCTCTAATCGTAATTAGAGAATACAAATATCTCTCATCAAGATATCAACAATCTTGGCAAATCCAAAGAGAATTGGAGAGAATATACCAAATTCGTGGTTACTGTTCACGGGAAAAAACCCCAACTCTTGAACTCCAAATCCGATCTCCACCGTTCAGATTGTAACTCCTTGAGTTGTGAACATCTCCTCCAAATTTTAGCTCGATTGAACCACAGACGAAGCAGAATCGGAATCTTGATGAAATTTGGGCAGAATGAGAAAAATCACGTTTTTCTCTCTTTCTTTTGAGAAGTAACGGCTCCTCTCTTCTCCCCTCTCTTTTTATAACTTCCTTTAGGTTTTTCACACTAAAAGGGCTAGGCTTTGGGTTTTTAATAAAGCCCACTTGGGCTTTCCTCCACATTAAAGGAAATAATCTAACAAATCTCCCCCTTTCCAACTATGTGGAGGGAATCGCCATCCCAACGATCGAACAACAAACTTCAAGCTTCTCCCTTGGTAGTGTCTTTGTCAACATATCAGATCCATTATCATCAGTGTGAACCTTCTCAAGTTCCAATAACTTATCGTTCAACGCATCTTTGATCCAATGGTATCGTACATCAATGTGTTTCGATCTTGCATGGCAATTGGAATTCTTAGTAAGATGAATAGCACTCTGATTATCACAAAATAACACATACCTCTACTGCTCAAAACCAAGTTCTCTCAAGAACTTCTTTTCCCATAACAACTCTTTAGTCGCTTCCATTGCTACAATGAACTCTACCTATGTCGTAGAAAGAGCAATGCACTTCTGAAATCTCGATTGCCAAGCTATAGCCCCACCTGCAAAAGTTATCAAATAACCCGAAGTAGACTTACGAGTGTCCACATCCCCAGCCATATCTACATTTGTGTAGCCAACAAACAATGGTTGTCTGTTCCCCAAACCAAGTCTCAAACTAGAAGTGCCTTGAAGATACCTCATGATCCAATTCACTGCACTCCAGTGCTCTCTTCCCAGATTTGACAAGAATCGGCTAACTACACCAACTGCATAGGCTATATCTGGTCTTGTGTAAACCATTGCATACATCAAACTTCCTACTGCTGAGGCGTAAGGAACTCTTTCCGTGTCTTCCTTTTCCTTATATGTAGAAGGACATTCCTTTATACTTAGTCTGAAGTGGGTAGCAAGAGGAGAGCTAACCACTTTAGCTTTGTCCATATTGAATCTCCGAAGCACTTTCTCAATGTACTCCTCCTGTGACAAATATAACTTCTTAGCACTCCTGTCACGACTGATTCTTATGCCAAGAATTTTATTTGCTAGCCACAAATCCTTCATAGAAAATGACTTACTCAATTGCTTCTTCAACTGGTCAATACTTGAAGCATTCCTGCCAACAATTAGCATGTCATCCATATAAAGCAGTAAGAAAATAAAATCATCATCAGAGAATTTTTGAACAAATATACAGTGATTTGAAGTCGTCTTCTTGTAGCCTTGCTCCCCAATAACAAACTCAAACTTCTTATATCACTGTCTCGGTGCTTGTTTTAAACCATATAGGTTTTTTTTCAACTTGCACACATAATCCTCTTTCCCTTTCACTCTGAAGCTCTCTGGCTGTTTCATATAAATCTCTTCCTCCAAATCACCGTGAAGAAAGGCAATTTTCACATCCATCTGCTCAACTTCCAAGTCAAGACTAGTTGCTAAACCGAGTACTGTACAGATCGATGACATCTTTATAATTGGAGAGAAAATCTCATCAAAATCAAAACCTTATTCTAACCGAACCCTTTGACAACCAATCTAACTTTGTACCATGGTCGTGAAGAGAACTCATTTGGCTTCTTCTTGTAAATCCACTTGTTCTCCAAAGCTCTTTTTCCTTCAGGCAGCTTCACTAACTCAAAGGCATGGTTATCATACAATGACTGCGTCTCATCTTGCATGGCCTCAACCCACTCTGTCTTGTGTTCATCTTCCATGGCTTTTGCAAAACACTGGGGCTCTCCCCCGTTAGTCAATAACACATATTGTTCTGCTGAATACTGAGTGGAAGGATGTCGGTCTCTAGCTGACATCCTAGATTGAATCTCTGGCACTATCAACTGTTCATCAGTCTCAACATCTCCCTGAACCTGTAAGGGAACATCCATATCACCTCTACCCTAGTGGTCATCCTGAACATCATTCTCAACCTGAGATGAAAAATTCTTCAAAGGAATTGAATCCACATCAATCAAACTATCACCTTGTTGAGACATAGATTTCTCTACCTTCTCAATATCCTAAATCGTCTAATCTTCTACAAACACGACATCTCTACTTCTCACAATTTTCTTCTCAACTGGATCATAAAGCGTGTATCCAAACTCATCTTGAGCGTAGCCAAGGAATATACAATGTCGCGTTTTCTCATCAAGTTTGAACCTTTCATTTTTGGAATATGCACAAATGCTTTGCACCCAAAAACACGCAAATGATTATAAGAAACATCCTTACCTATCCAAACTCGGTCTGACACATCAAACTGTAGAGGAACACAGGGTGTAAGATTCAATACATGAACAACAGTGCTCAATGCCTCCCCCCAAAAGGATTTTGGCAACCGGGCTTATGAAATCAAACATCTCACTCTATCAACTAGAGTTATGTTCGTCATTTCTGATGCCATTCAATTGAGGAGTTTTCGAATGAGTCTTTTGATGTCGAATACCCTGCTGTCTGCAATACTCAAACGAACTAGAATACTCTCCACTGTTATCAGTTCGGATGCACCTCAGCTTCTTCCCAGTCTGTCTCTCAACTAGGGCTTGAAATTTCTTGAACTTAACCAACACTTGGTCTTTTGACTTCAAGATATATACCCACAACTTCCTTGAATGATCATCTATGAAGGTCACAAAGTATTTGGAGCCACAAAGTGTTCTCGTCTTCATAGGGCCACACACATATGAATGTACCAAATCTAATATTTCTGACTTTCTCGAATGAGGGGAATTCTTGAAGGAAACTCTGCTCTTCTTCCCTGACAAACAATGGGTACACCTTTTCAGAAGTGTACTTTTCAGTCCATATAGTAGACTTTTCTTCCCCAGTAGAGCTAATCCTTTCTCACTTATATGAGCCAGTCTCTTGTGCCACAACTCTGTTGTACCATTATCCTCCATCGCATTAACTATGTCGTTGGAGATCTTTGCTTGCAGAATGTACAATGCAGAGTGCTTCATGCCATGAGCCACAACCATAGCACCCCTGGTGAGCTTCCACTGGCCATCACTGAAAGTGTTGCAATACCTTTCGCCATCAAGTTTACCGACAGAAATCAAATTCAAACGAATGTCAAGAATATGATTCACATCTCTAAGAGCTAAACTCGTGCCATTATTTGTCTTCAGATACACATCCTCAATTCCAATGACTTTAACCAAGTCATCATTGCCCATCTTTACTGTTCCAAAGTCATCAGATCAATAGGATGTAAAGAGATCCTTCCGAGATGTAGCATGAATGGGGGCACCACTGTCAATCACCCAACTAGTCTCATGATATGCAACATTTATCATCTCATCATCATAAACAATGAGGAATTATGCAGGAGTGGTGGTAGCAACTATATCATCACCATCTTTGTCATCTCCATTCTTCGTTCCCTTCCCTTTCTCATTCTTGTTTTTTTTCTTCAATTGCCTGCAATATTTGTTGATGTGTCCATTTTTCCCACAATGATGACACTCAACATTTACAAACTTGTTAGACTTGCTTCTGCTCTTATCTCTGTTCTTCGGACCTCTGCTCCTACTTCTCCCCCTCTTTTCTATAACCAAGATCTCTGACTATGAAGAGGATCCCTGTGTTTTTCTTCTCATCTCTTTATTTAGCAAACAGCTCTTGGTCATATCCATTGTGATTACACCTTTTGGAGCGGAATTAGACAATGGAGTTATAAACGTCTCCCATGAGTCCGGTAATGAACCAAACAACCATAGCCCTTGTATCTCATCATCAAACTTAATACCCATTCCAGTCAACTGATTAATAATTCCTTAAAATGTATTCAGGTGATCAGATAAAGGAGTCCCGTCCTGGTACCTCAAAGCCATCATTTGTTTAATCAGAAACAACTTATTATCTTCACTATTTCTAGCATATAACTGTTCGAGCTTATTCCATAGAGAACGTGCATTTGTTTCTCCACTAATATGGTTCAAAACATTATCATCTACCCATTGCCTAATATACCCACACACCTGTCGATGTAATAAAGTCCATTCCACATCAGACTTTTTTTTCTGGTTTTTCAGCACTAAATACCGGTAGGTAATAATCTTTCACATAAAGAAGATCCTCCATTTTTCCTTTCCATATGTGATAATTTGAACCATTGAGATTAATCATTCTATTAGTATTTGCTTCTATAATTCAAACTGCCAACCTGACAATCTGTGAACCTGGCTCTGATACCACTTTAATGGGAGAGATATCAATAAACAACTACAGCGGAATAAATCTTCTCCCTATATGCAAGCGAATATAGTGTATCTTTACTTTTATACGTGCTGGAAATAATAAGAAAAATAATCAATCACACTAAGCCACAATAACACAAGCAATTTTTTAAGTGGAAAACTTCCCTAGTGTGAGGAAGAAAAACCACGGGACCTAGTCCAGTTAAAATCTCCACTATCAATCAAATATTGGGTACACAAAGTCTTCTCTAATCGTAATTAGAGGATACAAATATCTCTCATCAAGATACCAACAATCTTGACAAATATAAAGAGAATTGGAGAGAATATACCAAATTCGCGGTTATTGTTCACGGGCAAAAACCCCAACTCCCGAGCTCCAAATCCGATCTCCACCGTTTAGATTGTAGCTCCTTGAGTCGTGAACCTCTCCTTCAAATTTCAGCTCGATCAGACCACAGATGAAGCAGAATCAGAGTTTTAATGAAATCTAGGCAGCATGAGAAAAATCACGTTTTTCTCTCTTTCTTTTGAGAAGTGACGACTCCTCTCTTCTCCCCTCTCTTTTTATAACTTCCTTTAGATTTTTCAAACTAAAAGCCCACTTGAGCTTTCCTCCACATGGAAGGAAATAACCCAACAACAGTCACACGGCCAATATCTCTTTAATAAACTGTTAGTGTTAATAAAGGCCTCATAAGTACTTGGTATATGAAGTAAATACCAACTTAACCTAAAACCTCAAATTTATTAATTTTACATTGAACTATATATATATATCATTTAATTTTTTTTTAAAATAGTGAAAATTTACAAATAAAATTCCCAATCACAAGCCTTAATCACATTCACACATTTCCACAGCTAGGGTGGTCCTGCGGAGCCATGGAACATACATTATATATTAATAATTAATGAGTCCGCCCCTCCTCCCTGCCTCTTAAAATTAATTAATGGCGTAATGCCATCATAGACAGAATCCCACCCCCCGGGGCACTAACTCTGCCTTCAATTGCTATTGCCACTTCACCACCCCACCAGGAGGATAACCATTGCGTGGACGGAAAGTCACTCTCAAGGACCCCCCACCACCGACCTAACCACCCCCACCTCTCTCTACACATTTTCATGCATGGATAAGAAACTCTAGACCAGACCATACGCCGGCTGGACATCCCTTCTCTGTACATGTAGGCTGCATCCACTTGGCCAGAAGCCGCACACACCGTCGTCATCCTCTCATATGCACATACACATTTTATCCTACGAAAATAATAAAGTTTTATTTTCTACACATTTTCTTGTTGGACAAAAAGCGGTGGCCTGTGTTTGCGTAATGGAAGCGGAACCACCCACGTCGGCAGCGGCCTACCCGCCCCGCATCCCCCACCAGCCGCTACGTGGATCGGAAAAACTACAAACGCCCTTTCAGACTCACCATGACTGCTTGGAATAAAATATTAAAATTAAAAGAGAGAGAGAGATGAGAGGGATGGGGCGATGGATTATGTCGGCCAGTTTTGGATTTATCTTTTAAGGGAGATCAACGTGGCTGCCGCCCGCAAAGGACAGACTAGCAGCCAACTAGGAAACTGAAGCGTGCTCTCTCTGCCATTCTATGTATATAATACACGTACATGTATGCATAAATAACATCAATCTCCCACAGAGGAGAGTGTTTTCTGGGAATAGAATCTCAACCTACTTGGGGGTTGCTTTTGGTTTTGGGTTTTGTGTGTCTCTCTCTCTCTCTCTCTCTCTCTCTCTTAATTGGGTGGTGTTGGTTGGATAAGGGTAGGGTGCACGTAAAAATGGAAGGTGGAGGGGAGTGCTGTTCAAGCACAGAGAAACCGAAGCAGAGGCAGCATCAGGCGCAGGAGAAGCCATACAGGGGGATAAGGATGAGGAAGTGGGGAAAGTGGGTGGCTGAGATTAGAGAACCCAACAAGAGGTCAAGGATATGGCTGGGTTCCTACACCACTCCTATGGCCGCCGCCCGTGCTTACGACACCGCCGTCTTCTACCTCCGCGGCCCTTCTGCCCGCCTCAACTTCCCGGAATTAGCAATCGAAGAAGACGAGCTTCACGACATGTCCGCTGCCTCCATACGCAAGAAAGCAGCTGAGGTTGGGGCCAGGGTTGATGCCATCCAAGCCACCCTCCACGCATCACCACACAGCTCTATCCGACCCCCCCACCAGAAGCCCGACCTGAACGAGTACCCAAACCCGGAAAGCTCGGACGAGGATTGATTGATTGATTGATTTGAGAGCTCAAACTTGCACCATCTCGATCGATCGAAATCCTTCATTAATTAATTTCCTTGCTCTCTCTTCTGCAACTTCCTTTGCTAACGTTCCACTGGAAAAACAAACATCTGATGGACGAAGAAAGGAGAAGAAGAAGAAAAGGAAGAAGAGTCTTGTAATATACAGAGGGTGAGGGATATAAAATTTCAGCTGAAATGTTTCGATCTGCTGTTACGGACAGATGCATGGGCGATGGGCGAAGCTGCTGCTGCTGCTGCTGCTGCTGTTGCCGTGTTTTTTTTTTTTTTTTTTTTAGAGCTAAATCATATGTGTTCAGTTTCAGATTTGTAACAAATTAAGCGAAGGCTTAAACGGCTACGGTTAACTAGCGGTGTAACTTCCTTTTTCATGCGTTTATTTATTTGTCTATGATTTTTGTCATCCTTTGTATTTGTTTGTTTTGGGAATGTGAAGAGGAAGAACAGCGGCGGACCCGCGGTGCTTCTGAAATGGAAAGGGTCATGAAGGAACAGCGATGGCCCACCGCAGTTGCAAACAGAGTAGATATGGTGATAAGGTAGAGTTGGGCATCACAGCCGTCTCCTATAACGGCCTTGTGGACACCTCAACCCAGAGAGAGAGAGAAGTCCTGACACAGCGAGGGAGTCGCCGTCACGGCATGGTGGAAAGCTGGTTCGCCGGCGGATGAGTGGTGGCTGGGCGGTGATGGCTCCTTTTTTCTATAATTTTTAATTGGGGTAATTTCTTATGTTGTCAAATGACATTATACACGTGGCCTAGCCTGTTATCCGTGGCGACTGGCGACCAAACAAAACAATTAACGAGGTAGAACTTGCCCTTTATCCTCAGTCCTTCAACCTTTTGGACGGTTCCTATTTTGTGGTTAATTTATGCGTGAAAAAAATAATTACAAAAGGTATGGCTGTTGTACTATATTCCAATCATATTTTGACTTTTTATTTTTTTAATATTTTAAAAACAAGATAAGCCATAGTCGCATTTTTATACCAGCTTGTGGTAGAAGATTTTTGGTGAAAAAAAAAAAAGTAGGCACAGCATTTGAATAGTAATTATTAGTTGCATTTAAGAATATTTTAAATTGATTCCTAACTCTTTTCTTTTAGGCAGCCTGCCACAATCAAATAATTAGTTTTTTGAACATAAATAATTTTTTGGTCGGCAATAAATGGGTTTTTTTAATGCTCTATCATGATCATGCTCGAGTGATCGCCAGACCAGGTGAAAAATAAGCAGATGAAATGAATGTGAGTGTGACAACTGACAAAAACAAGAAAATAAAATGAATTATGAGTGGGGGTTCTGTTGTTGAGGTTGATTTTAGCTCAACGACTAAAAATAATAATAATAATAAACCAAAACAACTCTTCCATGCTTGCGAAAATTTATTATCTTCAATGCTAAAGCAGATTCTATCTAGGAAGAAGCGTCGCTGTGGATATTCAAACTTGTTTTTCTGAAGAATCAAACAATGGGCTCCAGGGTGGAGCACTCAATGAAATTTGAAAAAAAAAAAAAAAAAAAACCATTCCTCTATACACGAATACTACATTTATACATATAAACTTGAGCACCCAAAGTTTGCAAATATGAGCTCTTAAGTTTATAGAATAAATATTAATAGCCATGTTTCCAATTTGTAAATAAAAAGTAATTATACAAAAAAAAAAAAAAAAAGGCGGCAAAGTATAGTGTCGTGGAAAACAGCCTAAGCTTTCTCTGATGGTAAGCAAATGCTTTTAAAAATTTTATACTAAAATGCCCAGAAAAATGTCTTAATGTGCATTATGCAATGCAATCGCTCCAACTAACCATAAGTCGTATGTCTACCATTGTCTCCAGATAGATGATAGTGTTTGAAGGGAAACAATTCCCTTTTCATGGGATTGGAAACATGAATCTTCTATCCCCATTCCATTTCTCCATTGCTTCTATTTTTCTTCTCCAATCATATGAAACAATGTGGAATGATGTGAACTTTTAAGACAAATTGCAACATGTTAACAAAAAAAGTCCAAACACAATGTGAAATCATAGGATCAAACTTCCAGCATGACTTGGTACTCCCAACATTTAGGGCTACTAGCTTGACCAAATAAAATATATTCAAATTTGGTAGACTAAAATTTCAAGCTACATAAACCAATCCATAGCATTTTTGAGAATGGTATGCACAAATAATTACTTCTAAATGGCAGGTGATTAGGAGAGGTGAAAAGAGTGAAAGGTTATTGGCAATTTCAATTTTTTTTTTAATTTGATATTAAATTCATTTCTTTCTTTTTTTAACTAGACCTACAAATTTAAAAGAAAGTCAATGTTAGAAATTTTGAAATATTTTGAGAAGAATAATGATTGAAGCTGTATATGAATAGAGTTTTCCTCAATAGTGTAGATATAGATAATGTGGACATAAAGGCATAGATAATGGGGACAACATGTCCTTCCATGATTAGACTTCCCATGGAATACACAGTTTAATGCAAAAAATGCCGCGCTAACAAATAGGTTATGCTGACAAGAGAAATGCTTAACCTAATAATTAGCACAATGTCAGTCACGAAATAAAGAGGTAAAAATGAGAAAATAAATGTAAAGAGAGAATTAATGTTAGCCGCCAACTTCAATTGAACAGAAGGGGCAAATGGTGGAAATGGTTAAATAAATGTAATGGGAGAATGAATGTCTCCTAATCCAAAAGCAAAGCAAAAGCCCATATGTAACGCCTCGGCCTTCTAGGTGGCCCCGGAGTGCTACTAACATATATAACGTGCATATCTCTAATAATAAACACAAACTATCCACCCTAATAAGGGACATACGAGTGTACCATACTGATCTATATTCTCATGCACATTCATACATCTTCTGATAGATTACCAGAGTATCTAACTGTTTCTTAAATACATTCATATGTACTAAAACATAATTTGCTATTACAATCCCCTAAAGACATCCTCGCCAAAAATCCAGTACATATACAAAACTTACATAAACTAAAACAACACTACACTCCAAAGTCCCTCTAGAAATCTAGGATTGGTTTCCTATAGGACCTGAAACAAAGGTTGTATATTGGAGTGAGACACTTCTCAGTAAGATAGATCATATTACATTAGTGTGTGACAACATAAGTTTATTTCAGTAGAAGCAGTTAAATATTTAAAACATTCTCAATCTTGTAATATAGGAGATATATATATATAAAATTCCTGCAATAGATAATTCAGCATCATTACAAGCAAGAGTTCCCGAGGTTAGGGTAGGATATAGACTCATACACTGTACAATCCCTCCGCTCGGTACTCAACCCTGTGACTTTACCTATTTTAGTTTTTAAATAATATATATGTATATAGAACTCGTCACAACCTTGAAATATCATAACTAAACCATCTACTGCCCCTATGGCAAGGGTTGTGCGATAATAAAGCTCTGATCTATCCTTGTTCATGCAGACATTGTCAGACATCATGTTCTCTCCAGTCCAATTTGGCCATCACCACCCTAGCCCTTAAGTCAACCAGTGGCCCTTAATACCAATCGACTATCTCGATACCCGTACCAAAGAAACTGTCCTGTGGTTGCATTGTACCTCATATTCTAGCAACCGTACCACGTTTACTGATAATAATGAGCTTTTTAAGGCTCTTTGATAATAAGCATATATAAAGCTTTATTAGTAACGAGCTTTCTAAGGCGGTTCCAACATCATATATACAATTTAAAATAAAAGCATATTAACCTGTTTCATTCCATAAATCATCTAAGCAATTTCAGTATTTTTCACAAACTCATTCATACATTCTTTCATACATTCATTATGTGGTATAAACCAGCACACGTACTCTCGATTTAACCCTTGCATACATAGCACTCGGTATCTAATCAACATCTCTTTTCTGTATTTCCTGATAATCATTTGAAACTCCAGTTCCCACATTTCATAAACATGTTTTTCATTTCAATACATTCCTACTTCATATCATATGTCACACTCATTTGGTTAAGTATACAATACATAGTAAAATGGTTTGTAAAATATCATTTAAACTGCAAACAAGGGTTTCAAGCATCTCTTACTTTAAATTTAATGCAAAAAAAAAAAAAAAAGAGTTTTGAGAAGTTTGGAGGACATACGCCAAAACCCTAGTTTTTACCAAGACCGTAAAATCATAAAAATGACCATTTTACCCGGTAGAATTTTCCAAATGAACAATCATAACGTACATATAAACATAAGCTACAGTTCTACCGATTTAGTTTTCTAAAATAACTGATGTAAACAAATCTCCTTACCTATTTCCTGTAAAACAACCTGAAATGCTCGAAAATCGAACCTTAGCTTTTTCCCGAGTTCGAGAATTCGCTCCACTAGACTCGTAGATATTCACTTTTTGATTCTCGTGATAACTTTCGATCGTTGAACCAGGTGTCACGAGCTAAGCTTGTTCAGGGCATTATGCTTGCCTGTGACCGCTTATCTCGTGTGCTTAGGATGGGTTTCCATCATGTAAATACTAGTGTAGGGTTATTTTCTACTAGTAGAGTCTTTATAAGCCAAATAAGGCAGTATGACTCCTCGGTCACTTTGATGTTTCCTAGTGCTAGGATGAAAATTACATAAAAACCTCTTTAGGGGAGGGTGAGTGTTCATCAGTCATTGTAAAATTCACTAGCAATTGTCAACGTACTTAGCCTACTTGCCTCCCTCGCTAAGTACAACATGTCAACGGAGGATTTGTTAATGAATTACGTTTGCTTCAATGTTTACTGCTTGGTTGCCATGGCTTTCATGAATTGATTACTATTTCCGCTACCATCTGATTGAATGTTAATGAAAGTGCTTCGTGGATGAATGTTGGTAAACGATAGGCTGGCTAGTTAAGCAAGAGTGCTTTAGCTAGCGCCGCACGGCCCCTTCACAATAGAGTGAAAAGAGGCAGACCGTGACATTTGGTATCAGAGCCCAAGTCGGTGACACTTGGTGAGAGCCCAAGGTTGAGTTGCTACGTGAATTCGATTGCCTTCGTTGTTGGATTTGGGAAGCTTTGGTAAGTGACCATGGCACCACACAATACCGAGAGGATCAGCTAGCTGGAAGCACAGGTTGAGGAAACAACCAACACTATGGCAGCGGTGGTGGCCCAGATGAGAGAACTTGTTGATGAAGTGATGAGATCACAAAAACATCAAACAAGTTTGCTAGGCGACTTGTCAGAGGACTTTCGCCACACTGTGGAAACTTTGCAAGCCCGGATGGCATATCTGGATGCAAAGGTAAATGTGATGGTTCTTGCTATGGGGAACTCTAACACTCCGGGAGTTAGCAAGACCAAGGTGTCAGAACCCAGGACGTATGGGGGTGCCCGAGATGCCAAGGAGTTAAAGAACTTCTTATTTGATGTGGAACAGTACTTTCGCGTTGTGAGGATGGCCTCAGAACAGGCAAAGGTGGATACTGCAACCATGTACTTGGTTGGTGATGCCAAACTATGGTGGCGTACCAAGTACAGAGAAATTGAAAATGCAAACTGTGTAATTGATAGTTGGGCAGACTTGAGGAGAGCTCAAGGCCCAATTCTTTCCAGAGAACGTTAAGTATAATGCAAGGAGAAAACTGAAAGATCTCAAGCATACGGGGTCAATCAGCGAATATGTGAAACAATTTTCTGCTTTAATGTTGGATATTCGGGATATGTCGGAGAAGGACAAGTTGTTCTATTTTCTAGAGGGGATGAAACCATGGGCAAGGACTGAACTTCATAGACAAAGAGTTCAAGACTTGTCTACCGCACAAGCGGCTGCAGAACGCTTGACAGACTACGCTGGTGATGAGACTACTTCGTCCAAACGATTTGGCGGAGAGGGAAACAGCGGAAAGTCTTTCAAAAATGGCAAAACCAAGGGTGGGGGAGCCGACTCTAAATCATCAACCTCACAGGAAGTTTCGTCGTCTCAAGGGTTCAACACACCCAATGGAAAGGGGAAGAGTAAGATTGAGTGTTTATTGTGTTGAGGTCCTCATAGAGTTTTTAAGTGCCCTCACAAAGCATCACTTAATGTTTTACAGGCTTCCATTGCAGAACAGGCAGTGGAAGGCGATGGGGAAGAGGATGATTCCTCGAGGGTGGGTTCAGTGCAGTTGGTAAACGCATTGGAAAAGCAGGCAAAGACACCGAAAGTTACACGAGCAAAAGGGTTAATGTTTGTGGACTTGAGGATAAACGGGAAGAGTACTCGCGCTATGGTGGATACGGGAGCTACTCATAATTTTGTTTCGCAGTTGGAAGCAGAGAGACTCAACTTATCCTTAGAGAAGGATTCAGGATGCATGAAAGCAGTTAACTCTGTAGCCTAGCCTACTTTGGGAGTAGCCAAGCAAGTGGCTATAAAGCTTGGACAGTGGGAAGGTCATGCCAATTTCACAGCGGTGCCATTGGATGACTATCCAGTCATTCTAGGAATGGAGTTCCTAATGAGGACGAGGGCAGTGCTGATGCCTTTGGCTGGTTCCCTGTGTCTGATGGGAGATCACTCGTGCATGGTACAAGTCGTTGCAACGAAAGGAGACGACGGGAAGTCCTTTTCAGCCATACAACTCAATGAAGGATTGGATCAGGGTGAGCAGACACGTCTAGCCACAGTGGTGGTAGACAAAGAAGTAGGCCAAGAGTTGGAGCGTACGACCATCCAAGCGGTGTTGGATGAGGATAAGGAGGTGTTGCCGGATAAGCTGCCTCAAAATTTGCCTTCACGACGAACTGTGGAGCAAGAGATCGAGTTGTTATCAGGAGTGAAACCACTCGCTAAAGGCCTATGTCGGATTGCGCCTCTTGAGATAGTAGAGTTAGGGAAACAGCTTGATGAAGTGGAAGCGGGATGTGTTCGCCCTTCCAAAATGCCGTTGGGAGCATCGGTGTCATTTCAGACGAAACATGAAAGCATCTACGAAAGGTGTTCGACAGGCTGAGGGGAAACAATCTGGATTTGAAGGAGGAGAATTTCTGTTTCGCTCGGCGGAGCAACAAATTCCTTGGTCAAGTCGTTGAACAAGGTCGTATCCGGAGGGGTATGGAAAAGGTAAAGATGATTCAAGAACGGAAGATCCCCACGATAGTGAAGGAGTTGCGTTCCTTTCTTGGCCTTACTAGATATTGCAGGAAGTTCGTTGAGGGGTATTCGCGGAGAATGACTCCAATGACTGGACTATTGGGAAGGTATTATTGGCCACACATGCGGGATGATGTGGTTGATTATACCAAAACTTGTCTCACTTGCCAACAAGACAAAGGGAAACGGAAGAAGTATGGTACTTTCATGGCCGCACCAAAGTACTGTTCAGCAGAGGGGACAACACAATTGTTCCTTGTGAATGTTGTGAAACTTTGGGGTTTTCCCCAAGTTATTATTTGTGACCAAGATTTAATGTTCACTGACAACTTCTTGACAGAGTTTTTCAGGATATTCAGGTCACATCTTGACATCTCTTCGAGTTATCACCGACAGACAGACGGACAGATGAAGAGATTCAAAGAGCTACTAGATGAGTACTTGTGCCATTGTGTCAACGACAACCAGAAGAATGGCGTGCAACTACTTGATGTGGCTTCATTCTGTGGCAATGCCCAAAGGCGCTCAACAACCAACAAGAGCCCTTTTGAGC
This sequence comes from Malania oleifera, assembly GCF_029873635.1. Classification (NCBI taxonomy): domain Eukaryota; kingdom Viridiplantae; phylum Streptophyta; class Magnoliopsida; order Santalales; family Ximeniaceae; genus Malania; species Malania oleifera. The sequence continues at coordinate 83,809,122 of NC_080424.1, forward strand.
TTGTTACAGGTCAGCTGCCGCTGTTACCTCACACGGTGGGCGAGTCGTACAGATGAAAGAGTCCTAGGGCCTACATCTTCACCAGTGAAGGGAGACAAAATGCAAAGTTTGCCTAAGCCTATCTAGAGAAAGCTTCTAAGCAGATGAAGAAGTGGGCAGATCAGGAGAGAAGACCGTAGTTTCATGTCAACTGCCTCAAGCCATTCAACACCAACACCAACAACCTGAGCAGAAGTCAGTCAAACAGCGCAGAGTTGAAGACAGTGCAACCTAACAGATATGATGTTGAAGAGATCCTTGTAGACCAAAAGTTCATATCCTTAAGGAAGAAGCGGCAGAAGTTCCTAGTGAAATGGAAGTGCCTTGATGACAAAGAAATCAACTGGATTTCTGCGGAAGATTTGAAGCCCTTCATGGACAAAGTTGAAGTGTACCTACCGCCAAAAGTCTACGAGGACGTCGACCGCATAAGTGGGGGAGAATGTCACGAGCTAAGCTTGTTCAGGGCATTATGTTTGCCTGTGACCGCTTATCTCGTGTGCTTAGGATGGGTTTTCATCATGTAAATACTTGTATAGGGTTATTTTTTGCTAGTAGAGTCTTTGTAAGCCAAATAAGGCAGTATGACTCCTCGGTCACTTTGATGTTTCCTAGTGCCAGGATGAAAATTACATAAAAACCTCTTTAGGGGAGGGTGAGTGTTCATCAGTCATTGTAAAACTCACTAGCAATTGTCAACGTGCTTAGCCTACTTGCCTCCCTCGCTAAGTACAACATGTCAACTGAAAGTGCTTCGTGGATGAATGTTGGTAAACGATAGGCTGGCTTGTTAAGCAAGAGTGCTTTAACTAGCGCTGCACGGCCCCTTCACAACGGTGTGAAAAGAGGCGGACCGTGACACCGGGCAACGATCGACAAAAGACGGAAGAGAGAGAGAGAGAGAGAGAGAGAGAGAGAGAGAGAGAGAGAGAGAGAGAGTTATATATAAAAAAATACATAACTCTTAAATAACTAAAATATCTCCTCCAAGATATTTATATATAAATATCTAAAAAAATATCTAAAAATATCTCCTCCAAGATATTTATTATTATATTTATTTATTTATTATTTTATTTTATTTTTTGGGTTCGAATTCCTACAATCTCCCCTTATAAGAATTTCATCCTCCAAATTCGCTAATCGTTTCTTAACCCATCATCTTGTCTGATACTGTTCTGACACTAAGAAGAGTCGGCAACTACCCACATAGCAGCCTCATCCCAAATTTATTACTTGCCTCACTTATGGTGGAGGAATACCGTGCTTACAACATAATGTCTCGGGAGTTAACAATACCATACATAAAACTCCTAAAGACCATCCATACATAAACTCATACACAACTAACAACTAAACATACTTACCTTACCTAACATGCATATAACAAACGCTTACCTAATCAACCGTACCGGTCTATCTAACCCTGATCATCACTGAAAAGTTGTGGGTACTTCTGGCGTATTTCTGTTTCTAGTTCCCACGAAGCCTCCTCGATCGCATGATTACACCACAGTACCCTCGCTAAAGGTATTTCCTTCGTATGCAGCTTCTGTACCTTCTGATCCAGAATCTGGATTGGTACCTCCCCGTAAGTCAAAACATCCCCTAACTCTAAGGGTTCATAACTTAGCACGTGCGAAGGATCTAGCAAGTACTTCCTCAGCACTGACATATGAAACACGTCATGAACTCTGAATAGTGCTTAAGGTAATGTCACTTGATAAGCAACCAGGCCTATCCTTTCTAGGATCTCGAATGACCCAATATATCGAGGACTTAACTTCCCCTTCTTCCCAAACCTCTTCACTACCTTCATTGGAGCAATCTTCAGGAATATCATATCTTTTACCTCAAACTCTAGCTCTCGTCGGCGAGTATTTGCATATTCTATGCTGTCCTACTCCTCTCCCTGATCAGCTCGACCTTTGAGGAGGTCTGCTGAATCAGTTCTGATCCTAATATCTGTTGCTCACCTACTTCATCTCAGTACAACAGAAATCGACACCGACGACCATACAATGCCTCTTAAGGTGTCATCTTTATGCTAGCCAAGTAACTGTTATCATACGCAAACTCAACAAACGGTAGATATCGTATCCAACTATCACCAAAGTCCATTACACAAGCCCGCAACATATCCTCTAACGTCTGAATAGTCCTCTCAGACTGTCTATCCGTCTGCGAGTGAAAAGACATATTGAATGTCAGTTGTGATCTCAAGGCATCTTGTAGACTCCTCCAGAAACGAGACGTAAAACGTAAATCTCGATCCGAAACAACACAAACAGGGACACCATGGAGTCGTACAATCTCCTACATATATAACTCTGCCAACCAATTCAAAGAATAGCTGACTCTGATTGGAATGAAATGTGCAGTCTTCGTCAGCCGATCAACTACAAGCCGATCAACTACAACCCCCATAGCATTCTATCTATGCATTGCTGCAGGTAATCCTGTCACAAAATCTATCGAAATGTGCTCTCACTTCCACTTGGGGATTGCAAGTAGCTGAAGTGGTCTTGCTGGCCTCTGGTGCTTTGCCTTGACCTGCTAACACGTTAGGCACCGCTCTACGAATTGGGCGATCTCTCTTTTCATGTTCGACCACCAAAAAGATTCCCTCAGATTCTGGTACATCTTCATATTACCAGAATGTACGGTGTAGAGCAAACGGTGTGCCTCCTCTAAAATGACCCGTTTAATTTCGACGTCATCTGGTATACAAACCCTATTATGGAATCTTAAAATCCCATCACCGAAAATACTGAAATCCGGCTTTAAGCCACTCTGGACTCCTCCCATAACTTCAACCAACTCTGGATCTTTCTTCTGAACTGTTCAGATCTTCTCCTGTAAGGTCAGCTGTACCACCAAACTAGCAAGAATAACCTGGTGATTTTCTTCCACCACTTCTAAGCACAACCTTTCTAGGTCCATACAGATCTGATGCTGAATTCCCACTACAGAGACTGACGCATCCACAGACTTCCGACTCAGAACATCAGTTACCACATTTACTTTTCTGGGTAGTAGCTAATAGTACAATCGTAGTCTTTTATCAACTCAAACCACCTACGTTGTCTCATATTCAGTTCTTTCTGGGTAAAAATGTACTTAAAACTCTTGTGATTAGTAAAAAAATCTCGCACCTTTCACCATACAGCTAGTGCCCCAGATTTTCAATGCAAACATTACAGCTACCAATTCCATATCATATGTCTAGTAATTCTTCTCATACTCTTTAAGTTGACGAGAAGCGTAAACAACCACTCTTCCCTATTGCATAAGAACACAACTGAGACCCTTCTTAGAGGCGTCACTGTAGATAACAAATCCACCATCTCCGGATGGAATGGTTAGAACTGGAGCAGTAACAAGTCGTCGTTTCAGCTCCTGGAAGCAATCATACCTCATGTTCTTCCTCGTGAGTCGCGTCAATGGATCTACTAAACTAGAGAACCCTTCTACAAAATGACGGTAGTAACCTGCAAGACCCAGATCCAATTCTCAGCCCGAATCTGATCCGCACTCCCCACGAAAAGAGGAGGTTTCAGTCTTGTGAACTGGTCAATGGTGCATCCCAACTCAGCAAGGGGATGATCCTGACCCTTATTCGTCCGAACAACCTCAGCCATAAGCTGCTGAGCGAAGTCCCGTAGCACACTAGTAGAGTTACTGCCAGCCTTATGGCCAGCACCTTTACTACTATTGCCTCCAACATTGGCAGTAATATCCTTAGATTCCATCCTGAAAAATAATTGAAGAAATCAATTAGAAGCTTAACCAACTAATACTGCAATACTATAAACTCACTTCCCATAATAACATTCATAATACCGACATACTCTAATGACTCACATTCTCACTCTAACTCGAGTTCCGCCCTTCCACTTAGAAACAAATCCACCAATAGATTGTGATGATTTTCTAAACCCTTCGAATGATCCAGAAAAACACAAAAGTCTGTCAATGGATTTCTGTCCCCTCCCCCCCTAAGCTAAACTCGAAAATCATACTCACATCCCAAACTCTGGTATAGTCTAATCTACAGAATCTAGCAACCTAAGCACTGAGCATATCCATAACCAGGCAGTGCAATTCACATCACACTTTCGGTTGGCTATGAGCTCTAATACCAAACTATAACGTCCTGACCCTTTATACAGCCCCAAAGTGCTACTATGCATACATAATTTGTACAAATCCTGATAACATACATATCTACCCACCCTAAACAGAAACATACGGGTATTTCATAATGATCTGTACTCTTATATATTGCAGAAAATATAAACATTCATATGGATTCTAATAGACATACCAAAGAATCTAACTAGTCCTTACATACATTCATTCATACATAAAACATAAATTGCATTACATTCCCAAAAAGAAACTCATTCTGGCTAAACAACCCAAAACTCATACAAAACTTACGTCAACTAACCAAACTCTACACTCCAAAGTCTTTCTAAAAGACTATGACCAATTTCCTGTAACTCATGAAACAAAGGTTGTAAGATTGGGGTGAGACACTTCTTAGTAAGGAGGAAGATATTACATCAGTGTGTGACTGTACAGTTATATTATTATTTGAAAACGGTTACATAGATTACATATTCTCAATATTGTAATATATATATATATATATATATATATATATATATATATGTACATCCATAAATTTCTAATAATGTATAACCCAACATCATTACAAATGAGAGTTCCCGAGGTTAGGGTAGGGTACAGGCCCATACACTGTACAATCCCTCCGCCCGGTACTCAGACCCATGACTTTACCTATTAAAGCTTTTAAATCATGTATATGCATATTTAGAACACCGTCCAACTTGAAACTATCATAACTATGTCAGTAACTCCCCGTGGCAAGGGTTGTAAAATAAGAAAGCACTGATCGAACTCTGTTCGTGCAGGCATTGTCATGCATCATAACATATTACAGTTCGACTTAGCCATCACCACCCTGATCCCTTTTGATCAGTGGTCCTTCTTACCAAGCCTACTACTAGGTACCCACACTGAAAAATAACTGCGTGTGGTTGCACTATACCTCTATTTTGGCAACGGTACCGAGCCTACATAATATAAGCTTTTTAAGACTTCATATACTATTAAGACAAGTCGCAGTCCCAATATCATATATATAATTTACATTAAAACATAATAACCTGTGCAATTCCAGTATTTTCACAATCTCATTCATGCATACTTTCATTCATACTATGGTAAAAATAAGCTCGTAACCTCTCAGTTTTACCCTTTTCTCATACATAGTACGGTGTCTAACCGGAACCTATTTTTTGCATTTTCTAATAATCACTTGGAACCTTAGTCCCCATAGTTCATATACATACATCTCAAGTCAATATAGATTCAATTCATATCATACGTCACACTTATTTGATTAGCTATACATTTCATATAAACGACTTCATAAAATATCATTTCTACTGCAATTTAAGAGTTTCAAGCAACTCCTACTTTAGTTTTAATGCAAATAAAGTACTTTGAGAAATTTAGAGAACATATGCCAAAAACCCCATTTTTGCCGAAATCGTAAAATCGTGAAAATCGAAAGAATCGGCATTTATACCTGATAAAACTTTACAAATAAGCAGTCAATAAGTACATATAAACATAAGCTATATATTCTGTAGTTTCTTTTTCTAAAAATATACTGAGGTAAACAAATCCCCTTACCTTTATCCCGAAAACTAAAACACGAGCTTATTAATTTGAAACTATAACATGGGATCCTCAAAACCTAAAAACTGAAGAACAATAGTTTAATATTATTCAATCTACTACAGATATACAGAAACAAAAACGAATTCAAATGCTTACCTCGATTTTAGGGAAAATCTCAAAAATATTCAAAATGACGATCTGATTTGCTATAACTGTAGAGTTTCCTTCCCTGATCCACGCAAAAACTTCCGATTGTAGAAACAAACGACGAACGGTGAATGATCATAGAGAGAGAGAGAGAGCTTTTGAACTTTCTTACCTCTTAAACAACCAAAAATGATATTTATAAAGCCTTTGACAGAGTCAAATTCGTCGACGAAACGGCGCCTTCGTCAACGAACCACCTGGACTGTTCGTGGACGAAGCTTTTCCTTCGTCAACGAACCCCATCCGGATATTTTCTTGGTTCGCTCGGTATTTTTTCATCGACAACACTCTGAAATTTTGGCGACGAAGAACTGAAGGGACTTAGTCGACGAATATACTGGCTTCATTGACGAACCCTACTCAAATTCTCTTTTACCCTTTTCTTATTTATTTTCCTTATTTACTGGTTCGGGTCTCTATATATACAAAACTTACATAAACTAAAACAACACTACGCTCCAAAGTCCCTCTAGAAATCTAGGACCGATTTCCTATAGGACCTAAAACAAATGTTGTATATTGGGGTGAGACACTTCTCAGTAAGGCAGATCATATTACATTAGTGTGTGACAACATAAGTTTATTTCAATAAAAGCAGTTAAACATTTAAAACATTCTCAATCCTGTAATATAGGAAATATATATATATATATATATATATATATATATATATATAATTCTAATATATAATTTAGCATCATTACAAGTAAGAGTTCCCGAGATTAGGGTAGGGTACAGGCCCATACACTGTACAATCCCTCCGCTCGGTACTCAACCCTGTGACTTTATCCATTTTAGCTTTTTAATCATGTATATGCATATAAACTCATTCCAACTTTGAAACATCATAACTAAGTCATCTACTGCCCCTATGGCAAAGGTTGTGTGATAATAAAGCTCTGATCTAATCCTGTTCATGCAGGCATTGTCAGACATCATGTTTTCTCCGGTCCGATTTGGCCATCACCACTCTGACCCTTAAGTCGACCAGTGGCCCTTCGTACCAATTGACTATCTCGATACCCACACCAAAGAAACTGTCGTGTGGTTGCACTGTACTTCCTATTTTAGCAACAACACCGCACTTACTCATAATAACGAGTTTTTTAAGACTCTCTGATAATAGGCTTATCTAAACCTTTATTAGTAACAAGTTTTATAAAATGGTTTCAACATCATATATACAATTTATAATAAAAGCTTATTAACCTATTTCATTCCATAAATCATCTAAGCAATTCCAATATTTTTCACAAACTCATTCATACATTCTTATATACATTCATTCTGTGGTATAAACCAGCACACGCACTCTCGGTTTAACCCTTGCATACATAGCGCTCGGTATCTAACCGACATCTCTTTTCTACATTTCCTGATAATAATTGGGAACTCCAATTCCCATATTTCATAAACATGCTTTTCATTTTAATACATTCCTATTTCATATCATATGTCACACTCATTTGATTAAGTATACAATATATAGTAAAATGGTTCATAAAATATCATTTAAGTTGCAAACAAGGGTTTCAAGCATCTCCAACTTTAAGTTTAATGCAAATAAAAGAGTTTTGAGAAGTTTGGAGATCATAGGCCAAAACCCTAGTTTTTACCAAAACTGTAAAATCGTAAAAACAACCATTTTACCTGGTAGAATTTTCTAAATAAACAATCATAACGTACATATAAACATAAGCAACAGTTCTATCGATTTAGTTTTCTAAAATAACTGATGTAAACAAATCTCCTTACCTATTTCTTGAAAAACAACCTGAGACGCTCGAAAACCGAACCCTAACTTTTTCCTAAGTTCGAGAATTTGCTCCACTAAACTTGTAAATATTCACTCCTTAATTCTCGTGGTAACTTTTGATCGTTGAACTGGGCAACGATCGGCAAAAGATTAGAGAGAGAGAGAGAGTTATATATAAAAAAATACATAACTTAACTCTTAAGTAACTAAAATATCTCCTCCAAAATATTTATATATAAATATCTAAAAATATCTCCTCCAAGATATTTCTTATTATATTTATTTATTTATTATTTTATTTTATTTTCTGGGTTTGAGTTCCTACACCATAAATAACACCACAAATTTTGATTAAAATGGTGAAGCACTCATAATGATTAAAATACAACCTATAAAATGAAAATAACAAATAACAAATAACAACGAGCCTTAAGTCCCACTAAATGAGGTCGGCTACATGAATTATTTTCCATCAATTCATCTGATCAAGAATGTTTTCTTCTAAAATTAAAATACGACAAATATTTGAAAATAAAAGACAAAATGTAAGCTTTTTTTTCAGCAATATAGTGCTTTTTCATATTTGTTGCTAGGAATTTGATATTTATTGCTATTTAAGTTTGGTAAGAAAGCCACAATGAAGGAATATAATACTTACAGTTTCAAGCATTAGAGGCCTCCTCTTAAGCACAACACGCCCAGAGACTGCTCCAAAAAATTACTCAAACTAATCATATGTGCACATGCATGGAGAGGAAGGGGTCTTACCATGTTTTATCTAAATGCAACAATCAATAGCCCGTTAATGAATAAGCACACTGCATCATGCTGGAAAGTGCAGTTACATCATATCACCAGAGTAGCATGAGGCGCAAATTCTGGTGATTTACTTGTTCCTCAGCCTATGCACTACGTCCCATGATGAGCACCGTGAAAGCAAACACTCTGGTTGCAATAGTATGGAAAATCAAAAGAACATTGTACATCTGCATAGAGGGCAACTCCAAGATAACCATTAGTGTCAAGAGTGAAAGCTTTAACAAGCATAAAAATATGGTATCTAGTCAAGATGTCTATATAAAGTTCTTAGAAACATGCCACTGATCAAAACTACTGAATCACTGATGATCTTTAGTAAGAGAAATTCGTAAAGAAAGTCAACACAACGATGAGTGATGACACGCCATATGCTATAATCTATATATTTAAAAATCAGAATGTGCTTCTGCACGTGCAATCGATGTTTTGAAAGATGAAAAATTAAAACATGAGGTGAGGCATTTTATGCATTAAAGCATTGAAGAGCATGTCTTTTAGAGAACTTTATGTTTTGACCAAAAAAAAAAGGTAAAGAAATTACAAATATTTTTAAAATAAATAAAATTTGAGAAAATTACAAATTAAAATTTTAAAAGAAAATTAAATATAATTTATAAACTATTAGTTGGTCAATCTAAGTAAACCAACTCGAATTCATTCATTAACCCATGCCAGGAGATAACTATAGTATTACAGAGTTCAAACTACTATTTTAAGATGCAACTCTCAATGTTTGGGAAAATTTAGGTTTAAGAGTCTTGCAGATCAAATCAAATCAGGACAATTCTTCTTTGTTAACTTACTAACTGAAAATTCATACATTTAAAATGCTTAACCCTCAACAAAATAGGTGCAAAAGTGTGCTATTGTACATCTGTGTTAGCTGACTTGCATAATGTGTTTCCCTTTCTACAGTTATGTATTTCAGATTATGCCTCGAGGTGTTTTGGGCATGCATGCATGCCTCATCTTTGGGCAAGCCTATCTCACACCTTTTAAAACATTGTGTATAATTTATAACATTGCTCTCAGGCAAGGCAGTATTGTTGCGCCTTGGAAGTCCTAGTGGGTGTATTAATCATTTCCAGCGGCAGGTGTCAATATTTTATATCATTTTGGTTGTGGAGAGGGGAGAGAATACCCAAACATTTGCGTTTTATTTCTGACCAAAAGCAAGAAGTGGAAAATGATTATAAATTCTGGAGCTAAAGCAGACATGTATGCATACATAACACACTAGACAATCTCAAATAAAGTGGAAGGGAAGTACATGCTCAGTGATATAAGTAGTTTTAAGCAGTAAGAGTAAAATTTACTCCTTGGCCCCCTTAAGTGGTTAAGAGTGGTAGTTGGTAAGGGCTTTTGTTTACACTTAATAGCCTCTATTTAGAAGACAGTTCATAATTGGTTCGTTATTAAATGATCATGTCATGTTTGGTTGCCTCTCTTAATTCTCTCTAAAGTCCTAATATTTGATCAGACAGAGAACTGTATCTTAAAATCATTTAGTGCTCCATGAGCACCTGACACGAATCTCACTCCTTCATTTCCTTCCATGACCTATGCCTCCTCTCCTCTCCCACAGAAAGCCCCATCCTCAGATCTCTTTGCTTGCTCCTCTTGAGTTTTCCTTGTTGTATTGTAAATCATTGTGCTTAGTTTTTTTTAATTTTTTTTAGCAATCGGGATTGCTATTGTGATGTAAATTTCTGTTATTTTGTGATGGCAAAATTTCTTCTGTTATAGTGTTATCTATGAAACTAGGCAATATTTTTTACATGAAAAAAATTGTTTTCTATTATGGAAAATATATGGCAATTTTTTTGTATTTTTTCATAAATTTTATGTTGTCAGAGATCCAAATGAACTCCCAATTTTTAAAGAGTCACAAGTTCGCCGACTGGCATACTTCCTTTACCATTGAAGGTTTGGTTAGCATTTTCAGATTTGGGAGTGTTCACTGCAGAGCATTATGGAATGGTAGGGTTTTTATCAAGGAGCGTGTACCATCAGACTTCAATGAAGTTTAAATTGATGTGCACATTTTGATGTTTAAATATACCATTAACCAAAACTCTAAACAATTAATCTTTAGTTGTTCTGGACAAAGTTGTTAAAACCTAGATCCTACATGGGATTACTAGAAGGGTCACTGAGAGGATCATAGAATTCCACTAACAATATAACATAGCAACAAAAATAATTTTAAGTGTGATTCTTAAAAATTTTAAATAATATAAACCTAAAAAATTGTCCAGCAAGTGTTCAAGACTAGGTAAATGACAAGTAAAGCAGCTTATATGGTAAAGTCTTCATGTAACAAAGAGATCAAGTGTTTGAAGTGTGGCATTCTCAAATCAATTGAACCAGCTTATAATGAGAAAGGAAGAAACACATTCGCTAAAAAAAAATTAAAAGAAAAACATATTTTAACACAAAGTAGTCAACTATAGAATATGAACATCTAAAATCTTATTTTAAAAAGAAAACAAATAACAAAGCCAAACTATCAAGCTAGCTCATTTATGTTTGTGTCAACATTCAGGCGACTACTTGGTTCATTAGCATCACCAAGATGATCATGAGAGACTTCATCAAGCCCATCATTAGGATTATTGTCAGCAACTCAGCATCATCATTATTATCATCAAATGCATTAGTGTATTAAACGTCAGCTTACATGTTCAACCTAGATATTGAAGTTTGAACCACTTAATGATCATCAATCTAAATCTATATTTTTGAGTGCATACCAAACCAAAGAACTTCCGAAGCTGTCCATTCCTTGTACAAGTTATACTGGACAAATACCAAGCCTATAGTGCCAATAATTGAACATAAATTTAAAAGAAAAAAAAAAATAATGCATTGGTTTTTAAGGTCCTACCAATCCAAGCAGCAGAGGATCCTAAAATCCTTGTATGATCCTACTAACTTGCAATTCAATATGGGATCAAGATCATTTGGAAAAAGTAGAATCATACAATCCTATGATCCAGATTGCAATTTTAATGAACATGGTTGCTTAACTTGGTTATGAATTCGGTTCACTGATTCAGAGCTTAAATCAATATTGAGCATTTAACCCAAGTTCCACTTAAGTTATTAAGAGGGGCATCCACTGAAATTTTTATAACAAATATTATAGAAAAAACAAAAGGAAGAGAACAAAAGCTATTCCGTTTCTACAGTAGAATGGATAAAGCAGAGGCGCACACAGTTCCCATATATATAATGGATATAATATAAAAGTAGTGATGGCAAATAATCAGTGTTAAAGGCATTCATTAGAATCTAGCAGAATTGCAATTACACAGGTATGATTGTTTATTAATTGATGTATCATTCTTCCTCATCTGATTGTTTACTGTAAGGCACCACAGGAGAAACTGTTGGCAACGAAACTATAGAGAATTGGGAATGAAAAAGAGCATGATGAAAATTAGCACAAAAAATAAAAAAATGTATTGTATAGAACAATTATAAGATCAATCTACCCACCAAATCCAACCATTCCTCCCCTTACAGTCAGAAAATGCAGTGTTTCATGATGCAGTTGTTATAAATTCACAGCCTGTGGATAGCATGATGCTTTTTTGCAAAATAGTCGGTGCAAAATACAGCTACCATTGGAAAAATAAAAGTACAATGCAACTCCAAATGGAGAAGAGGAGAGGGATTATATTATTATACACTTAGAAGAATGCAAAAGATGTGAAAGGAGATTGTCAGCCCCAAAAAAAAAACTCAACATTCATTTGTCGTTCTATACATTGGCAAAAGGCAGGATTGTTTAGCTTTCTGTGTTTTCTTTTTTCTAGTGGGGGGAAGGGGAGCTCAGAGTATGAATGAAAACTGATATCAACAGGTTAAGCTAATATTTAAATGCTAGTAACTTTCCCAAATGTGCATTTTAATGATAAATGAAGAACTTATTAAAAAATGGTAATGAATATGACCTTATGCAGTCAAACTAACAAGACTTGTAGCCTCATTAGGGCAACCATGAACATCAGAAAACAAATTTGAATGGCCAAAATTGAAGATTTGTTCGCAAGGGGGAAAAATTAAGGATTGAAAAGAACTCAGGATGTCCTCCCTTGGTTCTACATCAGATACAGGGTACCAGATTTTGAAGCATGGTGGCTCACCAAAATATTGCTTGAGGACAGGAACATGCTTAAAATCTGCCTACAAGGTACCAAACTTTATTCTCATCCCTGATATACCACTGAAAAATACAAAAGGTCAAGAACAAATGGGCAAAGTATCATTTTTCTCTGCATGCTTTTGTGAAGAGGAATCTACATAAACATTGAAAGAAGCTCAACAGAGTTTAAAGGAGAATAGGCACAGTGATTCAAGATCTCCTTGATTCAAAAAGTTGTATCTGAATCTATTTTTCCAAGTACCACAAGGGCTACAAAATCCAAGCAACCTTGGGATATTCTATAGCAGGAGCTTCGAGGAAACCCAAACTGATGCCAAACTTTAATCTCTTAGGAGAAGTCTAGAAAATATGAATATGGAGGATGTTAATTGAGTTTTTCAGTGGACCTTGAAGAGCTATGGTGAAGAGTAAAGACAAAATGACCATAGAATAGCAGAGAAATTTTTAATTAGCATGCCTGAAAATTTTGATGCTATAGTTGCTGTTGAAGAAACTAGGGATATTTCCAAGGTAAGTGTTCAAGAGTTGGAGGGCTCCTTGAAATCCTGTAAAAAAAGATTTTCAGAGGTTGAGAGCTCATTCCAGCCTAGGCTTGACAAAGGCTCAAGTTCTTGAAAGGAAACCACCATTTGAAGAACCAAATTACAAATAAGAACCAATTAGAGAAGGTAGAGGGAAGAAGTTTGCTTAATGTTGAACTTGAACAGATTTACGAATTTGGTATTTTAGACCATGGTTACTCACTTCTTTTTAAAGATTGGCTGGAGAATTTAGGATCAGAAAAAGGTGAAACTAATTGTTCAAGTTGGAATGAAAACAGGATATTTCCACTAACATTCAATTATGCAAAAATATTACATTGAGATTTTAAGTTGGAGTGGAGTCACGATTGTGGCTTGGTAGATTTTGCCACTTAAAATTTCCATAGTCGCAAGTTGCTTTACCAAAAGGCATGGTCTATGTAATTTCTAACATCTTAGAAAAGCATGATGTTTCTGAAGACTGTCTACTTGGAAAGCATAATCAGTAGCCATTTGCAGAAAGTGCTTGGGGAGCTAAAGAAGTGTTGGATTTAGTCCACTCTGATGTGCATGGCCCATTGAGGACTCCATCTTGCTCTTAGAGTAGACATTTTAATTTCTTCATTGATGACAAGAATGACTTGAGTACATTGATGAGAAAAATATCAGAAGTTTTCACTATTTTAAAGAAGTTTAAAATGTCTGGCTGATGAGCAAAGTAGAATAACACAAAGATCTTGGCAAGTCAGAGGAAAAGAATGTACAAATGAATTTGATCAATTTTGAAGAAGATGAAGGCATGGAAAAGCAGCTCACTGTCTGCTCCTCCCCAACAAAATGGGTATCCACAAGGAAGAATCAACTACGATGGAACTAATGTGTTGCATGAAAAATGCCTGCCCAAACATTTTTTGGGCTGAAGAAGTAAATAAAACATACTAGACAGAAACCCAGAAAAGGTCATGTGGAACCAAACTCCATCCATGAAGCCCTAAAAATATTTGGTTGTCTTAGCTATGGCTTAAACCCAAAGGAGAAGAGGTACAAGCTTGATGAAGCTAGTGAGAGGGGCATTTTGTGGGTCATAGCACAAGAACAAAGGTACAGGCTATCCAATTTAAAAACCTACAAAATATTTGTCAGTCAAGATGAGATAAAGTAATGGGATTCAGCAAGAGTCGAGGAGAAATTTGAAAACCAGCTGAAGAAGAGAATGATGGAAAATCACCTACAGCATGTCTAAGATCAGATTCACCATCATCTACACCCAGCATATCATTCTCTTTGAGCTCAAATCCATCCTTGCTCCACAACCAATTTTTTGTCCACCACTTGATAGCTAGCTACACATTTCTTTGCACCTGCCTCCTAGGTATCATACTTATTTTGCAAAGCCTTCCAAATTTCCATTGCTAAAGAGTTAATATAATAAAAATCACAAATGTTATAGGCAAGAGAATTTCAATGGTAATACGAGTAGTTATACTCATCTTTTCCATATTGTTCAATCTTCTCATGGTGCTCGATCAATTCATCCTCATTCATGTGTCAGTTTTAACTTTGTTAAGATGCCTCTTGGCGAGGACATGGGCAACCTTGCGGAGATCAAGGTAAAAAATGACCTTACCTTTCCATCTCTTGAAGTGATCTACTTTAACTAAAAGGGCTTGTTGAGACTTCCAACATTTTTTTTTGGTTTTTCAACTACAGGCTCCATATGTCGAATTCTTCTTAAAATTGTTGGGATTTAGTACATATACAAAAATAAACAAAATATAAATAAAGTAAAACACGATTCACATTAGGCTAAGGCAAGAAAATATGACTCTCTTTAAGGAGATTCAAGCCTCTACAATTTTTTCTTAGCCCATAAGTCGGTACAACAGAATTCCTCTTGCCTTGTCTCCCCCAAGAAACAAGAACCCAATTTGAACCATATGACCCTTACTAATTCCGCACAATGGAAGAGTTCAAAGATCACAATAAAACACCTTTCTTTGGTTGTCAAACTTTCTAAGACTTAGATTGTGAATGAGCTGGAAAGAGAATGGTTTGTAGTGCCAATGCCAAAGGGTCTACTTATAGGCACACATGACCCTTCATTATAGATGAACTTAATAAGTCTAAGATGTATTTGAAATAAATAGATACATATATAAGTTCAAAGTACACTGAACTAATTTATATTATGAATTTATGAAATTCATGAATCAATGCCTCAATTAATTATAGATGCATATCCTTTTCCAAGGTAAATATTGTTTTCCCAAAATACCAACATCTAATATTAATAAATTATACTAGCCATAGGCAGCTTTTCTAAATTTTTTTATTTGTTTTGAAGGAGTAATTGTACGGTATTTAAACTTCATTACAAGAGCAGTTATGATTAATTACAAGCGCATTTTGCACTAATTATGGGTGGTTATGGGGTGTTTTATGACAATTGTCAATAGTTATACGGGTGTTTTGGATAATTTAAAAACCAGATCAAGAAAGGGAACCCCCTTTCTAGTACTAGAAATAATATTACTCATACAATATTAAAATGCACTAAAAATGTCTTCACTAGCATACTTATGTTGATTGAGTGAAATACCTGAGGGACTACGATTCACCTCAAGACCAAGAAAATATGTGGCAGCCCCAAGATTTTCATATGAAAGGACTCTAAGAGATGAGTCTTAAGCTGAGCAAGTAAAGCAGAATCAGAACCAGTAATCACAATATCATCAACATAAACCAAAAGAACAACAATACCCATGTCTGATTTCCGAAGAAACAATGAAGTGTCATACTTGCTCTGCTTGAATGAAAATTGTAATAAAGTGGTGCGGAATTTATCAAACCAAGCCCTCAGAGCTTGTTTGAGACCATAAAGAGAATGGCGAAGCTTACACACATGTGTAGTCGGAGAGGGAAGCAAGCCCGGGGGTGGCTTCATATAAATACACTCTTTAAAATCCCTGTGAAGAAAAGCATTCTTGACATCCATCTGATGTAGTGGCCACTCACTGGAAGCAACGATAGCCAGAATCGTACGAACGGTAGTCATCTTAGCCACAGGAGCAAAGGTCTCTTCATAATTGACACCATATTCCTGATTATTCCCAAGTGCAACAAGGCGAGCTTTGTAACGATCCAAACTTCCATCAAATCGTACCTTGACTAAGTAAACCCATTTACAACCCAGAGGAACAATGGTGGGAGGACAAGACTCAATGTCCTAGGTGTGATTGGCCTCTAGAGCGGCAATTTCTTCCTGCATAGCTTGTCGCCAACAATCATGCTTGGCAATGTGTGAGTAGGAAGTAGGAACATCTAAATTGAAAAATGCAACAGTAAGAGTTGAAACAGAGTACCAGAACTTGAAGAGGGAAACCCATACCTATCCGGGGGTACAAACACTCACGAAGAGCGACGTACCAAAGGCTCTGGAGGTTCTGCAACTGATTGAATCTGGAGCGTGGTAGGATCAATTATCAGATGAGCTACCAGAAGAGACTGTGGGCGGGGGCACCTCGTATACACAATACCTGATTTAAAATGAGAATTGACTGGATGAGTATCCGAGAACTGCTCCTCAAAGGAGGGGAGAATCACAATAGGAGAGGAAGGTACAGAGGACACAGGAAATAAATGTTGATTTTCAAAGAAAATAACATTCCTAAAAATGCTTGTACGACGTAATGTAGGATTATAGCAAACAAATCCCTTTTGACACACATTGTGTCACAAGAATGCACATCAAACAGATTGAGCAGATAATTTATGTTGCTCATGAGGAGGTAAATGAATAAAACATACACAACCAAAGGTACGGAGGTTATCATAACTAGGTTGCTTAGCAAATAAACGAAAATAGGGAGACTCCATGAGTAGGACTTGACAAGGTAAACGATTAATCAAGTAGCAGTTTTCAGAGCCTCAACCCATAACAAGGATGGAACAAAGGATTCCAGCAAAAGAGTACGGACCACATCTAGGAGATGACAATTTTTCCGTTCGGCTACTCCATTCTGTTGGGGTGTAGCAGGACATGAAGGTTGATGAATAATGCCTTTAGAAGCCAAAAATGCCTGAAACTCAATAGACAAATATTCACCACGAGAATCTGTGCGTAATTTCTTAATAGAAGCAGAAAATTGATTGTCAACATACACTAAAAACTCAGCGAAAGTACGAAAAACCTTGGATTTAGAGCGAAGAAAGTAGACCCAAGTAAATCTGCTATGATCATCAATGAAAGTCACATAGTATTTAAATTTTTCATGTGAACTAACCGAGGAAGGTCCCCAAACATCACTATGGATAAGCTCAAAACACTGAGAAGCTCTACTAGCATGCAAAGGGAAGGGAAGGGTTTTGCTTTTACCAAGTTTGCAAGAGGCACACTCAAGAGATAAAGAAGAACGTTCTTTATTACCAAGTAAACCAAAGTTCAATATATGAGATAAGATTTGAGTATTGGGATGGCCTAAACGATGATGCCACACCATACTAAGATATGAAACATTATTACAAGAAAAAGACTTAATAGAAGAAATTGGAGAATGTGCTAGAACAGGCAAAAATTAGTGGAAACAAGCGCCCCACTTTAGGTCCCTTCGCGATCAACTCCCCCGTTACCTAGTTTTACACAACACAACCATTACTAGAAAAATTAACAGCACAATTGTTATCAACTAATTGACCAATAGAAATAAAATTCGTGGAAAGCTAAGGAGCAAGAAACACATTAGTGAACTTAGAAAAGGCATCTCTGACAGCAACTATTGGCAAAGAACTACCATTGGCAGTTTGAATAGCAAATTGACCAGCATAGGGCCAAACATGACACAAGGTAGTGAGATTATTCGTCATGTGATTAGAGGCACCAAGGTCCACATACTAGTAGAATTGTTACATTGGAGCCCCATTGCTAATAATGCTTAAACTAGCATATGTTGCACCATTTCGGGTGTGCAGTAATTCGCTGGAGGAGGTGTAGGAACAAAGAAGTCACCTAAAGAAGAGCAAGGGGCCGCAAAAGTCACTGTGGGGGGTACACTAACAGAAGTCTGGAATGCCTGAGCCTAATGATTTTGCGGGTGGATACGAAATTTTTTGTTAATGTGACCCTTCTTCTTGCAATAAGAGCATAATTTCTTGGAACAATTAGTAGCGATATGTCCAAATTCTTTGCAGCAAAAACACTACAAAGTGCTAGAATGTGTAGGTGGTCCTCGTCGTTGGGCAACATAAGCCACAGGGACAGACCCAAAACTACCATGAGATTGTGCCATAGTAACTTGAGTACTAAGCCGTTGTTCTTCACGAAGTAACTCACCGAAACAAACATCCAGAGAAGGAACATAAGAGCGATTTAGCAGAGATGAGCGAACAAATTCATATTTGGGACAGAGTTTCATAAGAAACTGATCACGACAACTAGTCCCGTGAAAACGTTGAATAATGGGGAGAGAAGCCACAAGAACATTCGCAATAACCAGATCAGAATATTCATTCCGAAGAGTCAGAAACCCTAAATAATAGTCTTGGATGGAACAATTGTCATGTTGAAACATGGCAATCGCATGCTCTAACTAAAAACGACGGGCACCATTATGTCGATGATATACTGTTTTTAAAATAAGTTCACATGAATTGAGTGGTGTGATAAGGTTGCAAGTTGGGGACAATATGTGGCTCAACCGAACCAAGAAGCCAAGACATAATCCGAGCATCAAGCACAGCCCATGAAGGACAAGTTGCGGACTCCTTGGATTTATTAGGATTAGGTGCACAATCTGAGTCATCAATATGACCTCAAAGATCTTTTCCCTTCAAGAAAAGTTCAAACTGAAAAGCCCACGTAGAATAATTCTTGCCCGTAAACTTGGCACACACACGTGCGGAGTCCATGCTAAAATAATAGAGAAAATCGAGAATCCCAAAAAAAAAAACTGACTGTGCTGAAAGAAACAGACCACCAAAAAATCTAGAAGCCCAAAATAAATAACGCAGGTACAAAGAAAAACCAAGAACAACCTCCCTGCACTAAAAAATTAAATCTTAAACCAAAAAACTGCACTAAAAATTAAATCTTGAACCAAAAACCTGCTGTGCCAAGAAGATAAGTGCCAGAAACAGCAACAGAAAGCTGTTGCCTGCTTGCTGAGAGTCACAAACAGCAACAGAAGCTAGAGAAATAAGTGGCAAACCAGAAACCTGTTGTGCCTACTTGCCGAAAGTCACAAGCCTGCTTGCCGAGAATCAAAAACAAAAGAAACTGGAGAAATGAGTGGCAAACCAGAAACCTGCTGTGCCTGCTTGCCGAAAGTCACAAACAACAACAAAAAACTGCTGCCTGCTTGTCGAGAATCACAAGGACATAAACTGGAGGAATAAATGGCAACACAAAAACCTGCTGTGCTGACAACCACGCAGCCACAGAAGTACCAAAAGAACAGAGAAAAATTCCAGAAGAGAAAACAAAACCACAACAGCCACGAAACCGTGAAGACAAAAAATAAAATAAAAATAAAAATTAAAATAAAACTAGCAGTCGACTGGCTCTGATACCATGTCAAATATTTTGTGAATGGCCGAATGAATTGGCCTTGAACTTTGTATATTATATAAAGACTTTACAAGAACGCTATACATGGAAAGTAAATAAGGTCTAGCATGATTCTAGCCCTATACAAGTAAACTATAATCTGTCAAGCCCTATACATGTAAACTAAATATATGCTAGCTGTACAAAATAATGAATTGAAATATAAGGAAACAAATGCGGGCAAAAGTAAAGGAAAGAAATCTTTTGCTTTGCTGTTTGCTATTTTGTTGACACCACCAACAATATAGCCCCAAGAAAACAGCCAGCAGCTGCTGGAAGTCAGAGCAGTCGCCGGAAATTTTTCTGGGCAACACTGCCAGTTCAAGAAAACAAAATCCACTATAGATTTTGCAAAAGCAACACCACAGACACTGCCGATTCCCCCCCCCCCCCCCAATTGAAATCCCATCTCCAGGCAGTCCCCCACGCACCCTCATGCACCAATCGAAGGCATGGTTTTGGCCTAAATTCATCCAGCAGAGCTCGAACCCCTCTATAAATATAATATCTCACCATTTTTAGTTGCTCATGTGCACCCAAGGAATGGTTGTTTGATGCTTCCTGAAGCTGTTTGTCGGTGTTTATCGAGTTTATTGGGCATGAAACAGTGATATTTGTGTGTTTTTTTATTCATACGTTGTGGGCTTGTGGTTTGCATGAGTTGTTGAAGGTTGTGTTTGTTGGGATTGAGTTGATAAATTTGAAAAACATTTTGTCTACTATATATTTTCAATCTGCTACTCTATCAAGGTCATATGTGTACTGGGATGGAGTTCCCAAATCCCTAAAGTGTGGCCCCTTCGTCAACAAGGTACAATAACTATCTAAAAGGAGGAGTATTCGAGGTTCCTACAGTATCAAGCATCCCAACATGCATCTCATCACATTACATTTTTTGCGCATAGAAGTAATCATACCGTCTATATGTTTGGTATCTCTCCCACTAGTCCTTTGGTTATCAACTTTGCCGCCACTAACCATATGATAGGCGTCAACAACTTCTTTTCTACTCTCCAATATTCTAAAAATCTACCTCAAGTTACCCTTGCTAATGGGTCCACTATTGTTATTAAGGGAATAGGAACAGTAAATCCCACTCCCTCCATCTCTCTTTCTTCTAATCTCTACATTCCTAAATCCCCCTTTAATCTCATGTTTGTCAGTGAAATTACAAAGTCACTAAATTGCTACATAACCTTCTTTCCTAATTATGTTCTTACTCGGGATCTGAAGATGAGGAAGATGATTGGTTCAGGACGTGAGGCTAGTGTACTTTACTACTTTGGGTCGCTCTCTTCTTCTATTGCCTAATAGTGCCGCTACCACACCACATCAACTCCACTATCACCTTGGTCATCCATCATTAGACAAGTTAAAACAATTAGTTCCTACTTTGAGTTTTGTGTCTAACCTTGACTATGGGTCTTGTCAATTAGGAAAGCATCATCATGTTCCCTTTGTCTCTCAAGTCAATAAAAAAATTCATTAGCCCTTTCATGTTAGTCCATTCCGATGTTTGGAGTCCTAGTCATGTCACGTCAAAGTTGAGGATTCGATATTTTGTTACATTTGTCGATGAGCACCCAAGAATAACTTAGTTGTATTTAATGAAAAATCATTCTGAGTTGTCTAATATCTTTTGTTTCTTCTGTCCTTAAATAAGGACTCAGTTTGAAATGCTAGTTGTATAATTCGTAATGATAATGCTAAGGAGTACTTCAGTACTCAATTCATGACCTATATGACTAACTCTGGTATGATCCATCAATCATCTTGTGCCCACACTCCAAAACAAAATGGAGTTGCAGAGCGAAAAAATAAACATATTTTTGAAGTCACTCAAACCCTATTGTATTAAATGAATGTCCCCAATGCTTTTTGGAGTGATGTTATGCTCACTACTTGCTCTATCATCAATAAAATACCATCTTTTGTCCTAGGTGGTAAAATCTTATATTCAATTATCTTGCCTAAGGCTCCTTTGTTCTCCCTTCCTCCTTGAATATTCTATTGTGTGTCCTTCATTCATCAGTTAAATCCAAAAAAGGATAAATTGGATCCTTATGCTATCAAATGTATTTTTCTAAGTTATTCCTACACTCAAAAAGGATATCAATATTATAGCCCACTTTACATCAATTATTTGTCTCAACTGATGTCACCTTTTTTGAGTTTACACCATACTAATTCCTCAAGTTCTGTTGACCTTGATGAGCCCCTTCCTTTGCCTAGCCTTCCTAATCCTAACTTATTTCCTTCGTCCAGCCTTCCTAAATCTTCATTCAATTTGAGTCCTTCTTGTCACTTGGATCGTCTAGATCTACAAGTGTAAACACCACAACTCAAAGGGGGAGAGCCTCCTCCAGCTTTCACTTCTATGTCTCTAGTTCCCTCATCAAATGATTCTCTTGGCCAAGTGGTTGATCCTCCTATTTCTGTTTGAAAAGGTAAATGCACTTGTACCCAACATCAAATCTCTAGTTTTGTTTCTTATGGTTTCTTATCACTCTCATACTACTGCCTTGTTAGTACTCCATCTTCTATTGCTTTTCCAAAGTCTATTTCTAAAGTCTTGTCCATTTTGGTTGGAGGAATGTAATGATAGAAGAGATGCATGCGTTACAGGATAATGATACTTGGGAGTGGGTACCCTTTTCATATGATGATTCTTTTGTTGGTGCCATTAGGTGTACACTATGAAGGTCAATTAAGATGGTTTTGTGGCTCGATTGAAGGCCCACCTTGTTTCTAAGAGTATAATCACGTGTATCACTTGGACTATTCAGAGACTATTGCACATGTCACCAAACTTGCCTCAGTATGTTTGTTCATCTCCTTAGCCACCTTCTATCACTAGTCATTACACCAGTTAGACATGAAGAATGCTTTCCTACATGGTGATCTTCAAGAGAAGTCTATATGGAGCAACCACCTAGGTTTGTTGCTCAAAGGGGAGTCAAACTTAGTGTGTCAGCTCAAGAAGTCACTACATGGTTTAAAATAGTCTCCGAGGGCATGGTTTGGTCGATTTAGTGTTCTAGTACTTGAGTTTGGCCTTCAACGATGTCCAATAGATCATTCTGTATTTTATCATCATACTCCATCAGGAAGGATTATGCTTCGTGTGTATGTGGATGATATTGTGATTACTGGTGATGTTGATCAAGGTACCCAGAGCCTAAAGCATTTCCTGTAGACTAAGTTTCAAACAAAGGATTTGGAACCATTGAAGTACTTCTTGGGTATAGAAGTATCAAGATCTCGTACGAGACCTATTTTGTCATAAAGGAATTATGTTCTTGATGTTTTAGATAAGGCTAGAAGTCTATATTGTTGGGATCCAAACCCATTGAAACACCTATGGTTCCTATCAGCAAGCTAGTGCCAAATATAGGTGATTTGTCGCCAACCAACGACGATATCAGAGACTTGTCAAAAAGATTAATTATCTCATGCTCACTCGACTAGATATATCCTTCACAATAAGTGTTGTGATTCAGTTTCTTGATCTCCAAGAACAAGTCACTGTCAAGCAGTAATTCACATCTTGATATATCTCAAAGGTGCACCTAGGATAGGTCTCTTATATCAGGATCGAGGTCACACTCATATTCAAGGGTATACTGATACAGATTAGACCAGGTACCTTTCAACAGAAGATCCACAACTGGTATTTATATTTTTGTTGGTAGAAATTTGGTTTCTTAAAGGAGTAAGAAACAAATTATGGTAGCCAAATCAAGTGTTGAGTCAAGAGTATAGGACCATGGCTCATACTACATGTCAATTGTTCAACTGAAGAACATGTTGGAAGAACTGGGTTTTCCACATTCTTAGTCTATGGAGTTTATGTGTGATAATCAAGCTGGCATTCATATTGCCTCCAACCCGGTCTTCCATAAGCAGACAAAACACATTGAAGTTGATTGCCACTTTGTTCATGAGAAACTTGTGTAGAAGCTTGTTATCACCACTCATGTGAAGTCTGATTTGCAACTTGATAATTTATTTACTAAAGCCTTGGCGCCCCCGGGGGGGGGGGGGTGTGGGGGTGGGTGCTCGTGTTAAATTCATTTGTAACAAGCTAGGAGCATATGAATATATCTGCTCCAACTTAAGGGGGAGCTTTGATGGTTATCGTAGTCATTTAGCATTATTAGTGTGTTTGTATGTTAATAAGTGAGAACCAGTAAGGGTATTATGGTCACTGGTATGTACTTTGACATATATGATAAATAGAGGGAGAGACCTATCATTATGATATGGTCTTTTGTTTCACCCAATTATTTAACACCAACCTTTTGGGGTTTGCTAAAGAAATTGTAAGTGCGTTTTACTATTATATAATTTATAAATATTGGTGAAAATATCTTGGGAAAAGGATATATATACCTTGGAAAGGGATATGCATTTATAATTAATTGAGTCATTGACTCATGAATTTCATAAATTCATAATATTAATTAATAGAGAGTACTTTGAGCTTACACATGTATCTACTTATTTTAAATACATCTTATACTTATCAAGTTCATGTATAATGAAGTTTGTGCCCATGTAGACCCTTTTAGTTATCGGCACTACACACCATTATCATCCCAATTCAATCATTCACAATCTAAGTGCTAAGAGTTAACCAATTAAAGGTGCTTCTTAGAATCATTTGTGCAGAATTGAAAGAGTCATACAATTCAAATTGGGTTCTAGGGGAAACAAAGTCAAAAGGAGCTCTACTATTGTGCTGCACCGGTTCTTAGGATAAGCCAAAACTACAGAGGGCGTGAATCTCCTTAAAAAGAGAGATTTTTGTGCCTCAACAAAATTGTGAATCATGTATGTACTTTGTTTATTTTTATAGTTGCACCAAAATCCCAACAATTTTAAGTAGAATTTAAAATATGGGGCCTAAGTTGAAAAGCACCATGAAAATGTTGGATATTTCAACAAGCCCTTTCAATTCAAAGGAGTCCACTTAAGAGATGGAAAGGTAAAGTACCTTTTTTACCTCAATCTCTTCAAGATTGCCTATGTCCTCGCCAAAAAGCATTTGAGGATGAATTCGCCAACCACCATGAGAAGATTGAGCAATATGAAAAAGATGAGCATAATTGTCAATACTGCCTTTTAAATTGTCTTGTCAATCACCTTTGTGATTATTACAATACTATGTATGCTTCGACAAAGAAAATTTGGGAGGATTTGCAAATTATGATATTGAGTAGGTAGGTGTAAAGAAATATGCAGCTAACCAATTTTTCCATTATCAAAATGGTGGACAAAAAATCAATTATGAAGCAAGCTTAAGATTTCCAAATGACAATGGTGAAAGTTACATTCAAAGGCATCAAGATTAAAGACAATCTTGTTGTGGCCCAAATTTTGAAAATTGCCCCCATCATGGAGAGAATTCCAAAATAGTAGGCCCCACAAGCAAAATGATATGTCCCTCAAAACCTTAATCACTCGTATCTATGTAGAGGAGGTATAAATAACGAGTCAAGTCTCCTTTCTTCCAATACTCATACACAAATCTCTCTTTAACCAAAATAACTTTGTGTTTTGCTAGACTTGGTACTTTGGCTTCATTATCTACTTACCATCAAATTTTGCAACACTTCACTTCATAGCATTAATTTACGTCTCTAAGAGTAAGTATTGACAACCTAGTTCCATTTAATTCTTAGTACTAGTGTTTGGAAAGTGTAGTTGGTTCATTTTTCTTTTTCTTTTTCTTTTTTAGGTGGGGGTGAAATGAGCACAATGACGACTTCAAAAATTTCCAAATAATATTACAATGCCTTTGGAATGAGCACATCACTCACCATTCCCAACATCTTTGGCTCACTACTATAGACACCCCATTTCGTCCAGGGCACTATATAGCAAAATTTGAGTTTTTCTTGTTTTGATTTTAGCACCCTATTAGGTCTTTTCCTAGGTATGATCTCTCATTCAATTCCAATTTGTATATTGTTTAGTAAATATTCATTAATACAATAAAAAATGAATAAAAATATATGGAAAATAAAAAATAGAAAAATTAAAATAAAAAATCAGGTGGGCCAGCTCCTCCCCCCTTACACCTACATACACACATCACAAGAGAAATTTTAGTTAGTAATAAATTGGTAATTGCAAATCAAAATAAAAAAATCAACCAACCTATTTTAAATTTGATTGATTGATCAATCAGAATTAATTGGTTACTTTCCCTTTGGCCTATGAATAGTGATCTTCAAAGAGTTGAAGAGGGGAAAAATTTGGAGAAGAAAAAGAGTGAAATTAAAGAGGCTGAGAGATTGAGCATTGAAATTTGAAGAATAAAGAAAAGATTGAAAATTTGAGAGTGAAAGAAGCCAAAGTTCAGCAATTGGGAGTGACTAAGAAGTAGCAAAGAAAAGAGGAGCAGCTCGGAATTGTTGAAAAGTAAAGGAAGCAAAAGGAGGCAGCATCAAAAATAGTAAGGAAGAAGGAATTGAAGAGGTAGGCATCCTATATTTTGTCTCATTTTGATGCATGACTTGTTTTGAAAAGTTCAATTAAGAAGGAATGGTAAAATGTGGAATTGGGTAATTTTGCAGAATCTTTAGATGTCATTGATCATTTCAGAGGTTCTAATTCACTCAAAATTAAAGCGTCCAAATAGGATTCTATCAAACTTCCCAAACAGTGTTTTTAAATGACCAATTAAAACTCAAAAATTCTTCAAAAATGCCCTAAACAGACCCACGTGTTTGATCGGATCCGAAAATTTAGATCCGAATACACATATCCGAATGCCCCAAACTCGACCCGAGGACCTCGATCAACTTGACCTGGGTCCAAGTCAATTGACTCAAAGACCCAACTTGGATCTGAATTGAACCCAAGACCTAGGTCAACTTTGACACAGGTCCATTGACCCTAGACTTTGGCCCAAACCCATTTACCTTGAACCATCCCCGAAAGTCCTAACTAACCCAAGACTAACTTAGCCCATTAAATCAAACTTAGGCCCACTTAAAACCTCAGCCTAATTTCACACAGCTAAACCCTAAGGCCCAATTGGGCTTAACCCAAACACAACTAGCTCGAATTTAGCCCAATCTGCCTAGGCCCAAATAAATCCAAAACTTAAATCAAAGCCCAAACCAAGCCTAACCTAACCTAAGCCCCTAACCACCCTAACCCTGGGACCGTAGGTCAAAGTGACATGTCCCTTGTTTGGTTCACAAGAAAATGAGGGAAATGCAAGGAAAGAGAAAGAAATTGAAATAAAAAAATAAAATAAAAAAATGAAAGGAAAAGGGTGTGAGAGATCAAAGCTTACCTCGGATCTGGGTGTGAATGAGAGAGAGGTTGTTGCGAACTCAAAATCCATTGCTCCTATGACCATTCAATCAGATCCTGCAAAAGAGAGGGAAAATCAAGAGTTAGAGAGAAAGAAATCAATGAGAGGAGGGGGGGAGAGAGAGAGAGAGAGCTGTGAGTGAGAGGGAGAGGGAGTGAGATGAGAGCTGAGAGACAGAGAGAGAGAGAATTGTGAGAAAAAGGGTTATAAAGAGAGAGAGAGAGGGAGAACAGAGAGGAGCTAAAAGAGAGTTCGAGAGGGTTCGAAGAGAAATGAAGAGAAAAAGAAAAGAAAAACAAAAATATATATCTTCAAAAAAAAAAAGTTAGAGGGACAAGTGTCACCATACAAATGGTGACACGTGGCACAACCAAGACCGCGCCTTTTGAGGGCGACGTAGCGCAATATTGGCCATCCAAATTGTGTTTTCTATGGACAGCCAAATCGCTGTCACGTCAGCAATCTTTGTCAAACCTCCTGTCCTTATAATTATAATACTAATAATTGATAAGAATGCTACCAAAATAAAAAGTTGTAATGTTTTATTCAATATAAAAAACATTAGGCCTAGACATTCTTTGAGTTAAATTTGAGAATAATCATTAATTGTTTATTTTATGTTGTGATTTAATAGTTAACTAAAAATATTGCATTGTTATTTTTTATGAAAATCTATTTTCCTTTTTCAAATGATCAAAACTCTTATTATAACCACTCTTAACATTTCACAAAATTAATGTATAAGATTTTGGAACTGTCTCATCATATTTAATTTGGAAAGAAAAGAACTAGTGGCACATTTGTAGTTACAATTTGAAAGTTTTTTTTTTTTTTTTTTTCTAGGCCAACAAAGGAATCCAACTAGCTGTGTAAAAGACAAGTTTGTACTACATTCAAAATTCATGGAAAGGTGATTTGGGAAGTTGGTGCTTTTCCTTTTCCTTTCCTTTTCCTTGCATAAAATTAAAAAATGAATCAAAATTATGAAGGGCTGGTGCTAACGGAGTTGGGTCTCTGTTTTATTTTTTATTTTTTATTTTATTGGGCATGGGCAGGCATTGACACTGTGCACACTTTCCATTACACAACACAAATGCATGTCACTTCAATCATTATAATGGGGAAAAAAAGTGTTGTTGTTGTCACCAAAAGTGATATCGTAATTATTTTTGTAAGAGGATTTTTTTTAATAAAAAAAATAGAACAAATGAGATGTGCTTCTCATTTCAAGAATCAGCTCTCATCTCGCTCCCTCTCACTCATAGCTCTCTCTCTCTCTCTCTCCTCTCATTGATTTCTTTCCCTCTTCCTCTTCTTGATTTTCACTCTCTTTTGCAGGATCTGATTAAATGGTCATAGGAACAATGGATTCTGAATTCTCAACAACCTCTCTCTTATTCACACCCAGATGCAAGGTAAGCTCTGATCTCTCACACCCTTTTCCTTTTATTTTCTTTTCTTTTATTTCAATTTCTTTCTCTTTCCTTGCATTTCCCTCATTTTCTCATGAACCAAATAGGAGACAGGTCACTTTGACCCGAGGTTAGGGTTTGGTCAAGGGCTCGAGTTAGGTTAGGCTTAGTTTGGGCTTTGATTTGAGTTCTGGGCTTTATTTGGGCCTAGGCGAATCGGGCTAAATTTGAGCCAGCTGCATTTGGGTTATGCCCAATCGGACCTTGAGGTTTAAGCTGTGTGAGCTTAAGTGAAATTGGGTAAAGGTTGTAAGTGGGCCTAAGTTTTGATTTAAAGGGCTAAGTTAGTTTTAGGCTAGTTAGGACTTGGGTTGGTTCAGGGTAAATGGGTTTGTGTCAGAGTCTAGGGTCAGTGGACCCAAGTCAAAGTAGAGCTAGGTCTTCAGTTCAATTCAGATCGAGGTTGGGTTTTCAAGTCAATTGACTTGAACCCAAGTCAAGTTGACCCAGGTCTTAGGGACAGGTCTGAGGTATTAGGGTATGGGTATTCAGATATGGGTCATTTAAAACACTATTTAGGGAGACTGAGAGAATTCTATTTGGATACTTTAATTTTGGAATTAAACCCTCTGAAATGATCAATGACATCGAAAAATTCAGCAAACTTACCCAATTCCACATTTTACCATTCCCTGTTAATTGAACTTTTCAAAACAAGTCATGCATCAAAATGAGACAAAATGTAGGATGTCTACCTCTCCAACACCTTCGTCCTCACTGTTTCTGATGCTGTCTCCTCTTGCTTCCTTTGCTTTTCAATAATTTCCAGCTGCTCCTCTTTCCTTTGTTGCTTCTCAACCACTCCCAATTGCTGAAATTTGGCTCCTATTGCCTCCTTTTCTTTACAATAATTTCCAGCTGCTCCTCTTTCCTTTGTTGCTTCTCGGCCGCTCCCAATTGTTGAAATTTGGCTTCCTTCACTCTCAAATTTTCAACCATATCTTTATTGTTCAAATTTCAATTTCTCAATCTCTCAACCTTTTCTATCTCATTCTTTTTCGTCTCCAAATTTTTCTCCCCTCAACTCTTTGAAGATCACTATTTATAGGCCAAGGGGAAAGGCACCAATTAACTCTGATTGATCAATCAAATTTAAGATTGATTGGTTGATTTTTTTTTTTTTTTATTTTGATTTGCAATCACCAATTTACTACTAACTAAAATTTCTCTTGTGATGTGTGTGCAAGTGCAAGGATGGAGGAGCTGGCCCACCAGATTTTTTATCTTTTATATTTTTATTTTTTATTTTTCATGTATTTTTTATTCATTTTTTATTGTATTAATGAATATTTACAAAACAATATACAAATTGGAATTGAATGAAAGATCATACCTAAGAAAAGACCCAAGAGGGCACTAAAATTTAAACAAGAAAAACCCAAATTTTGCTATATAGTGCCCCGGACAAAATGAGGTGTCTACAACTGCCAATCTAACATATCCTACATCCTTAGTTTCCATGGCACAAAAAGTAAGACACACAAGATCCTAGACAACTGCAATAAATCCAACCAACAACAAAATTCATCAATGGTTTACGAAGCCAATGATCATCTTATATCTACACAGTGGGAGGGTGTTTAATCATCCATACACTCTAAATATCAGCTCATCAATAATCCTCAAAAAAAAAAAAAGTAATTGTGAATTTGAACATTACCTTCTGGAAATGAACAAAATATTTATATAAATATTAAAGCATAAAACAAGATGTTTCTCATGGTTGACATAATTAAAAAAACAAGCATAATAAAAGCATCCACTATGTTCATCATCAGCCTATATCAACTCAATATCTGAGGAAAATAACCACATCTCAACAAGAACTCACAATAAAACATAGACCATGATTTTACCAATATAAAATTTATAAATGCATGGCATAACATTTAAAAATCATTAAGGTAGTGTTTGGGAGTATAGTTTTTGGGCCTTGGATATGGATTTATGCGGATTTGGATGAAATGCAATACAATTTTGTACTGTGTTTTGTCCAAGTCGGACAAATCCAAATCCATGGCCCAAAATTCAAGCTCCCAAACGTAGGGTAAGGGAAGGATTAGATTATTTGAGATCACATGGATTTAGATTTATAAAATGCCACCCAAGTGTTAGAATTAGTTTTGTGGATTTGGACACCATAAAATTTCATTTGGAATCAATACCATTCTCAATTTGCGGTCCCAAACCATGGACCTGGAGTTGGGGCCTCCATATTAACAAGCCCTCAAATCCAACATCCCAAACAAAGAATTAGATCGGATACAGAAGACTGTAGTAGCAGTGAAAACAATATGATGTTAGCAGGATATGAAGTCACTCTAACCAGAGTGTGCCGACAACCATGCACCATGCTGTAGAGATGCACAGAATCACAACTTTTTTGCAATATGATAACTCATCTGAGGGATGAAATTACCAAAATTATACAAATTAAGGCAGCTAAAAGTGCAAGTAAATTCAGCGATGGTAGATTAGACAGGATCCTTCAACTGATCCACATTCTAGCATAATTCGCTTCCAGAGAAATCCAAAAAAAATACGATGATGACAGCATATTTGACAAAGTTATATTGTACATTTCCATTGGCTCCATATTGAAACCAATGCTCAACGCACATGTTAGACAGTTCCTCGCATAGAAAATAAACCTATCCAGCCATTAGATTACGGCATTGACTAAGCATGCATAATACCAGGAACATGCTAATACATCACGTCACACACATTATAAAGATGATTATCCCGTCAATAGCAATAAAAAGACAGTCATAACTTCAAAGACTCCAACATCTCACAAATAGGGTTTGATCAAAAAAATTCTTCGAACTGCCTCAAGAATTCTACATAAACACAATTGATTTAAGCGAACGAAGGAACTTTAATCGCCGTATAATATCTTATAACAATATGACATAACAATAAAATAATCCGCACAAAACTAACTGCGATCGAACAAAACAGTAATAACTGAGAAAAAATGGAGGATATAACTGGCCGGAGCGACATCGACCGTCGAAGCGCCACTCCGGCAAGGAACGAAGAGTCATGAACGGGAGAGGGTGGAAGCCTTCATCGTAGAGCAGTGCTCTCTTTTGAATTGTTGGAGAAGTGCCTACGAAGGCTAGGCGACTGAGAACAGCGTGGTTTGAACTTGAAATCTTGCTAGGGGGGAACACCGAGTTGGATTCGAATGCCCCCGACCCGAATCACAATGAGGGCGGGTTCGGATAAACAGAAATCGGGGCCCCTGACAAAATCCAGGGTATTAGGGTGGTACACGACCCATAGCTTCAGGCTTGAAAATAAAAGCTTGGACTTGGGATTCCGGGCTCATGACATTACCGGGCCCACGACAACAGAAGAGAAAGAAATAAAGAGTTGCAGTATTCTTCTGTGTCCCTCACCTGAACTCAAAATACTTACGGGTTCGGTTGCTAATAATATTATCCGACTTTTAATATAACAATTCATTCGTAACTCAAGAAATTTGAGTAGTTATATTTTAAAGGGCCCGTTTGAGTATTACGGTTTGTAAAATGAGAACTAGAATGGAATTAAATATCAGTAATAAAATTATATTCTTATATTTGATATGCGGAATTAGGTGTGGAATCGAATTTCCGTCCGAATACAATTCTTATAAAGGAGGAATCATGATTCCTGTACATATAGTTGGAGTAAAAAAATATTCTAGAAACAAGGAATACCAATAATGCAAATCATTATTACTATAATAGTAAAAATAATAATAAATAACAAAAATTGCAATAATAATATTTATTATTATAAAAATAATAATGAATAAAATATTAATAAAAAATGTCAAAATAATTATATAATTATTTCAAGGATAATGCATTATAAAAATAATAACAAATAATTACAATAAAAATAATATTTATTATTGTAAAATAATAATAATAACAACAAGAACTATTAACTTTTTGAATCGTATCTCATTTTTTATATTGACAAATATAAGGTATTTAATATTTGTCGAATTTGTGTACAGTATCAAATTGGCAAAATCATATGACGGCACATATTTGACTTGAAGAAAAAGAAGACCCAAAGTGTTTAATTTCTTTATATTTTTAATTTGGGTCTGTAATATTATTTAAATTCCAACGGCTTGTAATAATTGATGCATATCATGCATGTAGGAACGTATAAGCTCAAAACCGTTGAATGACCTTTTTGGTCGACGAACACCAGACTTTTGGGTCTAGGTAAAAAAACCTTAGAAAGACCCTAGGACCTTGCACAAACACTTAGAATAAGTGTCCACTATCATCTATGCAATCAAGGGTACAAATTTAACTTAGATCCTAAAATGATAAAAGATTCGGACAACCGAACCGTGGCTTTGAAAACGCCTCAGTCGACCGAACAAGTGAAAAGTCAAAATGTTGACTGTGATTTGGGCGACCAAACTTATTTGAACTAAACGTCCATGGTCGACCTAACCCAAGCCTTGACTTTTCCCAACATGCTCGGGTGCCCAAACTTCAAGTTCATTTTGAGCTCAGGCGACCAAATGTTGAAGTTCGGCAGACCGAACTTTTGATCAGGTGACTGAACCTCGAGCAAGTTGAAAAATCGCCTATTTCAGCCACTGAACCTGTCCACGGACACACGAACTTCAAAAACGCCTTTTTGCTTATGTGTATGTTTGGGTGATCGAACTGATGGCTCAGTCGATCGAGACTCTCAGATTGGCCAATTTTTACCACGAATAATTAAGGGTAAATTTGGGTTATTTTATTTAAACATGTTTTATACAATTTTAAGAATTGCCCTTATGTCCCCAACGGTAAAAATTTTGGGTATCTCTATATATATAAGTTCTCATTTGCAAAATTAAGAGAAGATTAGGGATTTAATTAGGTAAAATTTTCTCTAAATTTTTTAGAGCCCCTCTTCTTACTCAAAGCCAAAATACTCCTCACTTTTACTCATTCCATTGTAAAATCATTTTGAATGAGTGTATCTTGAGAGATCCTACATTGCTTATACTCTCATTGGCTTGATTGATTGTTGATTTTGTTGAGAGTTAGGCCAAAAGGTTTTCTCCAGGAATTTAATCTATAAATTCATTTTTGGGGAAACATTCTTTAGCTTGTGAGTTATTGCATTTTGATTACAAGATTCTTAAGCTTGTCTTGTGTTGTGAAGTAAACATCTTTTGACAAGCTTGGTTTACAAAATATCTCTTGTTCTTAATATTTTCGAAAATCATTTTTAAGATATTTGATCATACTATTAGAAATCTTTGAAACCCTACTTGTGATTGAAATATATTTACATATTGTTTTCAAATAAAAATTGGTAATACACTCTTGCACTTGATTGATTATTAACATTACCTAGAATGCTATTACACATTGTTTAAACTGAGCTTATAGTTCCTATCTATTTGAGGTGCATTGATTAGTGCGTGTGCATATTGGTATAAATCTGCTTATTGGAGAAGCATCTTTATTTGTACACAAATTTCATATTCATCGATTGTATTCTAGGCGTAGCCTGAGAGGGTATTGATCTACCCCATAAGGATCAGTTGTTAAGGTCTTCTCCGCCTCGCAAGGAAAGTTTGTAAAGGTTAAGGTTAGCCTTGGAAATTTGACCAAGTTGTAATCGGTGCCGCTCCACCCATTAAGTGAGCATTAGTGGAATCCTCAGGCTTGCGAACTGAGGCGGGGATGTAGGCAGTATTGGCTGAACCCCGATAACATATTGTGTGTGTATTTTATATTTCCGCAATTTATTTTCTATACTTACATTTTTAGCACATGTAAGTTTTATGTCTGATTCATTATATGTTGTACGTGTGTTAATTGGGTTTACGTTTATATAAATAGACCCTAGGTTGTGTATTACTGCTACTGATTTGGATAAACCTAGGAACAATTTTTTAGTATCCAATTCACCCCCCTCTAAGAAACACACCAATTCCAACAATTGGCATCAGAGCCTCATTGTATTGACTTAAAAGTTTTTGCAAAAGATCGCAATGGCTCACATTGGTGTATCCCCATTCGGAGAGGGACAATCACCTTCTAAGCCTCCTGTATTTTGTGGTGTCGATTACACCGCCTAGAAAATTAGAATGAGCGTATTTATAAAATCAATGGATTTGATGGCTTGGCGGGTGATTGTTAATGGAATTCGTATGCCCTTAGATGAAAATGATATTAAGTTAATGCATGTGAATTCATATGTCATGGACATGTTATACTGTGCTTTAAGTTCTAATATTTTTTTGAGATTATGACATGTGATTTTGTGAGGGATATCTGGGTTGAACTGGAAAAAGAAATATGGAGAGACCCATGGAAAGGAGATTGTCACTCTAGAAGCTCCAAGATCAAACGATCAGGTAGTGGCATATCATGAGCATGTAGCATTTGCAGTCAGTGAGATATATGATTCTCACTCTATCTCTTTTGATGATTCCTGTTGTGAATGCTGCTATATAACATATACTGAATCTAATGATAAATCTATTGATGATGCATGCGATAATTCTTGTAACAAATGTTGTGACATATCTAGTGATGAATCATCTGATAACTCAAGTGATGTTTTGATTGATAATTCATGCAGTGATTCATATGATAATTATTGTGTTAAATTATGTATTGAATCACAAATGAATTTATTGATGGAAGCATGTTTTTGAATGAAAAATTAGAAAATGCTTTATCGAAAATGCATAAGCTTCTAGTTAGGATGAATAAACAGAAAACATTTTTTAAAAATGAAAAAAAAAAAGGGTAGTAACACAATTAGAAGAACTAAAAGACTATCATTATATCCTTGAAAAGAAAAAGGTTGTGAAGGTTTTGAAAATCCTCTGTCTACAAAGAAAAACTGAAAATTATTTTGGAATGATTTTCAAATCCACAAATGCAAAAGACTACTTTGATAAACCTTTCGCAGTTAAAAAGAAAAATATTCTCAAAAAGGGTTCATGTTTATTTATCAAACCCATAGTAATGTCTCAATGAGTAAAAGCAGAATAAATAAATATAATCTTTCACGAGCATATAAAACTTGCTTATACATTGGAAAGAAATGACACATTAAATATAGTTATCCACTTAAAGATGTCAAGGGCTTTAACAAGGAAATGATGTGGGTGATCATGAAGGCAAACCTCATAAGATCTAAGGAAGGTCAAATTCCAATAGAAATTACCTAAATATTTTACTCTTCCCTTAGTTCCTCGATTTAGGGGTTGTGATTACTGTAGGCTTAGGGAGTGGTTCGGGGTTAAGATATATAATCCTAGTATTTGAATCCACTTCCAATTGGATATGACATCTTTTCCAAGTAATTAATTTCAAATGCCTAACCCATGCTTAAATATAACACCTTAAGTTAAGCACGTTTTGTCCATCACACAAGTTTTCAGTTTAGGGGATCCATCTTACACTATATATCATTTAGTCCTAAACTCTCTTGTTTGTCTTGAAAGCCTTAAACGAGTAGCAGTCATTACTCTAGGCTTAAGCACTAATAATCATAAATTCCTATTCTACGAGTGCTTATTAAAAGACATCCTTCTCATAATCAAAATTAGAGGCATCCACTGGGGATTGTTCCCTTTGAGTTCAAAATATAAAAATCCTCTATTTTGGTTAATCATCCCATTCATAGGACCCTTTACCATACCACGATCACATCAGGTAAAGATCCATCCTCTCATTGGTTTGTATCCTTGCTCCAAAATTGTAATCATAACTAAAGGATACATTCCAATCACCAAAGAGCATCGGTTACTAGTTATTCATATCCTCCACAACGCTCATTGTCAGAATAAGTTAGGACATATTCTTTAGAATGCTTATCTTGTACAATGTCTTGCTACTACCAAAATACTTTTCCAAATATAATAGAGATTAAAACTTTAAGAGTATTTATTTTAATTCGCTTCACTGGCTCTCAAACTTTATATAAAATCATTTAGAACTTCATCTTTGTGAACTAAGTTAAATGACTAATATAATTGCTATAAGTTTCAACATCTATAGAAACGCAAATGACTGAGAAACCTATGAATGAATTTTAAAATTGAAAAGCCATTTGAACTTGAGCCTCTTACATATTGAAATTCATAAGAAAAGAGGCGTGTGTTGGCTTATGACCCTAAAGAAGTATTGTTTATGACTTTTTGGTCCCATAACCCTAAGAACTCAAAGCCAAGCTAAAATCACTAAAAATATTATAACTCTTAGTTATTGAACTTGGAGATGAAAGAAAGGCATAAAATGAATCGAGTGCATAACTCAGGGGGAGCATTCATCTTTAATGACTATTAAATTAAAATGCTCTCATGATCATATTTTATATGCCTTAATGAATATCAACATTGTATTGAATGCAAATCTATCCACTGCTCTTTACTATTTATATTCTTTGATGGATAGATTATTTTTATTTAATTAATAACTATTACCTAATTGCATGCTTAGTTTAAAATGTCTCCTGCATGACGGATGTAGTGGATGTGAATTACATGCTGGTAGTGGATTATATGTTGTCCCTTGCCTTATATGAATATTTTGTTGAGAACAACCATCTATCAAGTACATGTTTTATGGTAAAATGTCTAATTTACAGACAACACGCTGTCAAAATTTCGTAAAATTTTCCCAAAATAAAACCTTGTGCTAAAGATGATTATGTTAAAATAAATGATAAAATATTTTTGAAAGGATGTGTGAAAATTAATTAAATATTAACTTTCATCCTAGCATAATCATTGAATAGTTAGAAGAGCTCAGTTCCATCCCTAGAGAAAGAGCATAAAGAACTCATGTGCATCATGCTTTACTTTTTGAATATTGAGGCTCTTCTAAGAACCTTGAACATCGTATCCCACTTTTAAAGCTATATAATTAGATATAGATTGTTCTTGGTTGTGAACACAAAATCATGCCTTAATATATCTTTTCGTATGCATGTGTAATCCATAGGGAAAGCTATACTGGTTGCATAGAAGAGTAAATTAATCTTTACCAGTATATTTATTTTAAGAGATTTAAAATGAATGGCTTATACTCTTAACATACTTTGTGAAATCAATCTTGATGAGTATAAGTAGTTTATTTCATCTAAGGTATAATTCTAATTAAAAGGGGGAGCATCTAAACATAAATTCCTATTTTGTTTTGCTCACAAATATTTTTAGCTTAGATATTGTGAATTCATTGTGGCATGTGCTTAAATGAAATGATCTTTGTGAAAATCTTAAGTTGATATATATTGTTTTACCTCATGTTGTTTGCGTTTGCCATATGATCTTGCATGTGATTGTTAAATCTTTAGGATGATTATGGTTGTGGTTTTATGGTTATATTTTAATATGTACTTAATTGACAAACCAGAAAATTTGTGCTTGCTTGATCTTTAAAGTTTCTTCTTCAGCAAGCAACCCCCAGTACCTTTTTTCAAACATCAAAGGGGGATATATTTATTATTATTATTATTATTATTATTATTATTATTATTATTATTATTATTATTATATATTTAAATTGCATAACTAGTTCGGTAACTTCACATGAAATGCATGCGAACTTGTTAGATCATGTTTATGCTCAAACCTATTTTTTTATATATGTCACATGTCTTCAAATTCCAATTTTCTACGGGTCTTATGAAGTGCTTAAATTGTAATGGTTTGAGAATATTTCTGGTTTGACTATGTTTTCATGTCATTTAAATCTTTAAATGACCAGTTATACTATTTGTGTGCTCATTTGTCATTCTTTTCAAAAACTATTTTTTTCATATGCCGAAAACTCTTTTAAATAGGGGATGCTCTCTTAAGCTAATATTTTTTCAAAATGTTCAATATGTTTTACTTAACCCTTTTTGTTGATGTCAAAAGGGAGAGAAACACACTTGCAAAAATTGGTATGTCTATTATTAGGGGGGTTTTATTTGGCTTTACCCATTTTTACATTTATATTTGTCACTATCAAAAAGGGGGAGATTGTTGACTTTTTGAGTCTTATATTGTTTTTTATAATGACAAATACAAGGTTTTTAATGTTTGCCGAGTTTTTGTGTAGGATCAAATTGACAAAATCATATGGCGGCACATATTGACTTGAAGAAAAAGAAGACCCAAAGTGTTTAATTTCTTTGTATTTTTAATTCGGGTCTGTAATATTATTTAAATTCCAACGGTCTGTAATAATTGATGCATATCATGCATGTAAGAAACTATAAGCTCAAGACAGTTGAATGACCTTTTCGGTCGACCGACACTGGGTTTTTGGGTCTAGGTAAAAAGACTTTAGAAAGACTCTAGGACCTTACACAGACACTTAGAATAAGTGTCTACTATCATCTATGCAATCAGGGGTACAAATTTAACTTAGGTCATAAAATGATAAAGGATTCGGGCGACCAAACCATGGCGTTGAAAATGCCTCAATCGACAGAACAGGTGAAAAGTCAAAATGTTGACTGTGGCTTGGGCGACCGAACTTATTTGAAATAAACGTCCACGATCGACCGAACCCAAGCCTTAACTTTTCCCAACGTTCTTGAGCGCCCGAACTTCAAGTTCATTTTGAGGTCGGGCGACCGAATGTTAAAGTTCGGCAGAACGAACTTCTGATTAGGCGACTGAACCTCGAGCAGGTTGAAAAATCGCCTAGTTCAGCCACCCAAACCTGTTCACGAGTGCCAGAACTTCAAAAGCACCTTTTTGCTTATGTGTTTGTTCGGGCGATCGAACCTATGGCTCGGTCGACCAAAACTCTTAGGTTGGTCAATTTTTACCACGAATAATTAAGGGTAAATTAGGGTTATTTTACTTAAACATGTTTAAAATATTTTTAAGAATTACCCTTATGTCCCCAACGGTAAAAATTTTGGGCATTTCTATATATAGGTTCTCATTTGCAAAATTAAAAGGAGATTAGGGATTTAATTAGCTAAAATTTTCTTTGAATTTTTAAGAGCCCCTCTTTTTGCTCAAAGCCAAAATACTCCTCACTTTTACTCATTTCATTGCAAAACCATTTTGAGTGAGTGTATCTTAAGAGACCTTACATTGCTTATACTCTTATTGACCTGATTAATTGTTGATTTTGTTGAGAGTTAGGCCAAAACGTTTTCCCTGGGATTTAATCTATAAATTCATTTTTAGGGAAACCTTCTTTAACTTGTGAGTCTTTGCATTTTGATTACAAGACTCTTAAGCTTATCTTGTGTTGTGAAGTAAATATCTTTTGACAATATTGGTTTACAAAATATCTTTTATGCTTAATATTTTTGAAAATCATTTTTGAGATATTTGATCATACTATTAGAAATCTTTGAAACCCTACTTGTGATTGAAATATATTTACATATTGTTTTCAAAGATGGATTGGTAATACACTCTTACACTTGATTGAGTATTGACATTACCTAAAGTAGTATTACACATTGTTTGCCCTGAGCTTATAGTTCATATCTATTTGAGGTGCATTGATTAGTGCGTGTGCGTATTAGTACAAATCTGCTTATTGGAGAAGCATCTTTATTTGTAACTAAATTTCATATTCATTGATTGTATTCCAAGCGTGGCCTGAGGGGGTATTGATCTAGCCCCTAAGGATCAGTTGTTAGGGTCTTCTCCGCCCCGCAATGAGAGCTTGTAAAGGTTGATGTCAGCGTCGAAAATTTGATCTGGTTGTAACTGGTGCTGCTCCACCTATTAAGTGAACATTAGTGGAATCATTGGGCTTACAAGCTGAGACGGGGACGTAGGCAGTGTAAGGACCCGAACTTGAGTGGGTTCCTACATATAAATTTTTCAGCGGACGCAAATAAGTCTAAATTATTTTTATTACAAATATATGTCTCAACTATTAAAATGTAAAATTCTAAAATTCTAAAATACACAAATATATTCTAAATTGTATTATGCTAACTTTTTTTTTTTTTTCTACTC
This sequence comes from Malania oleifera, assembly GCF_029873635.1. Taxonomy (NCBI): domain Eukaryota; kingdom Viridiplantae; phylum Streptophyta; class Magnoliopsida; order Santalales; family Ximeniaceae; genus Malania; species Malania oleifera. The sequence goes on from NC_080424.1 coordinate 83,849,715, forward strand.
TACTCTTTCTACTACCGCCCACACACTTGCTACTTTAGATTTCTAGTATGCTCCTCAAAATGATATGAAATATGAAATAATGATTGGGGTGAGATGACGCTCAGTAAGTAAATAAATTATTATTAGTGTGTGGTCAAAATGAGTTTTCATAATTTCATAAAATAATATTTAATACTATAACTTAAAAAAAATGCTTTTTAAAAAAATGTAAATTTAAAAATTTTTGCATAAAAACTTTTACCATCAACTACAACAATAAAATTTTTATAATCATATACTATAACTGTTAAATTAAACTTTTAACTTTAAAAACTGTAATTATAATTTTTAATTATATACATATATATACTTTTCGTTATATGTTTCCTTTAAATCATCATTTAGGCACAATAATGACCATGTTCATATAAACTTATATTTTACCTTCAAATCATCAATAACTCTATACACATAATTAGATATGTATATACATCTACTGTAAAAATCACCCTTAGGCCTGTTAATTGTAAGTCATGTTTACCCTCATGACTGGGTTATGCGATCCGAAAATTGGATTTAGCTGACTGGCCGGTCAAACTAAATCAATGTACATCATCATTGAGTGAGATTTTCCCTATTAAATCCTGGTCCGACCCAGGTGTGCACTCAGGAGAAATCCACTGTCATATAAAACCACTTTACAAACAGTGTGGGTGCACTCTGATCCCTTTAAATTTTAAGTTGTAGTACCGAGCATTCATAATTTTCTATATCGTTTGAGCCATAAGGGGTTTTAAAAATATTTTTATTATATAGTTTGTACAATTAAAATAATATCATGAAAATCTCATTTTTATTCATATTTTCGTGAAATACGCAACATAAAAAATTTCAACTCATGTTGTAACGACCTGCTTAATAAACTCGATATTTTTTTATACAATAATATTCTACATGCACTAATACCATACTGGGGGTAAACCCAATCATAAACCTAAGTAGCAAGAAGCAGAAATTGAATAAACATATCCATATGTAAATATATACAATATAAAAACCAATACCACTCAATACAATACAAGAGTACTATATGTTTTTCCCAGAATATACACATATCACTATTCCAAAAAAAAAAAAAACACCCTCAACTAGCTAGGGTGTACAAAATCATTCCCAAAATGTACTCACTCTCTGATAGGGCACCACTGAAGCCCCTCTATCTGTGAGCTTGATCTGCTCGTTTACCTGGATCACCTGAAAAAAATATTTCAAAACTGGGATGAGCCAACGCTTAGTAAGACGAAATATGTTATTACTAGTGTGTGGCAAATGAGCTACTATACTATGAAAATCCATTTTCATATAATCATGAATAACTAGATGCAAAGATACATTACAAGTAATAAAATACATCACCCCTTTCCATGTTGCTTAACATATCAGTATTATGGGTTATAATTCAAAGTACTTCTAGTATATGTAAGTATGTTCCCTGTTTCTGCAAATCTATACATACGTAATAATAACTGAAAATGTTTCCTGTGGCTATCTGTGCGTCATGACTTACCCTCTCATGACAGGGTTGTGCGGCCCATAGGCTGGATTTACCTTGACTAGCCAACCAGGAATAAATCACTATACTCCGTTTGTCGATCTGCCCACCTCAACCCATATCTGGATGGGGAGCCTAACCTCTTCAAGGGCCTAGGTGATCGACCTTATCACGTATTATCTAAATAGGTGGTTGCACTCATAAAGTAACATAATGTCTGTAGCAACGGTACCGTGCTCTGTAGCTGCAAGTCCAATAGGGTCTGATATCGTATAATATATTTTTATACATATCTATCTGATTTATCATGATTCTGAAGTACTGAAATAACCATGATGCTGCATAAACTGTAACTGTAGTTCATACATAATACTGAAAACTGTATAATCATAACACTGTCATCTGCATAACCATAATACTAAAACTGCATAATCATGATACTGATATTTGTGTAATCATGGTACTGGGATTCATAAAATCATGGTACTAAAATATCGTAAAATCAGAATACTGAAATATCATTAAATCAGAATACTGAAATATCATAAAATATAACTCCGTACTGTAATCATATTCACAAGCCACACGATACTATAATACATAATTTTCATCATTTAATAAACTATATAATGTTTTAAAAATACGTAGTATAGCATATTTCCCTTACATGACTACTAGAAAGTCCCTATGGAATACTAGCCCAACACCCGCAGGGCCTCCTACACAATACCCTGAAACCAACATGTGCCAAAACAAAATATCAGTATTTTTCTGCCTATATTATTTCCTATAACTGACATAAGGCTAAAAACGGACTAAAAGGTCTTACCTTGAATTTGGGATGAATTCCAACTTCGTTTCCCCAGCGATCTGCTCCGGCAGACGTGTAGAGAACTTCGTCAGGAGCATCGTGGTAGCCTCAAATCTTTGATCCGGTGATTAGCGGGGCCAGAATCGAAGAGAGAAGTGAGAGGATTCATAGGAGAAAGAGAGGAGAGAGAGAGCGGTGCGAGAAATGAATAAAAATATGATTTTTATCTATTTATAGGGTCAGATTCGTCGACGAGACACGTCACTTCGTCGACAAATCTTTCAGTAAATTCGTCGACAAAGCCCTGTATTTGTCGACAAAATTTAGAGCAGCCTAAACCGTCTCTCGGTATTTTCTCGTCGACAAAGCCCTGTATTCGTCAATGAATTTTCTTCTGCACTTGTTGACGAACCCTTGTATTCGTCGACGAGTCCTGGCAATTTCCTAAAATTAAAATTATCCCCAAAAATGCAATGTCGTTGATGAACACCAAGCGTTCGTCAACGAAATCTACGACCTCCTTCTATTTCTGTTCCATTTTCCTCCCTCTTATTATTATTAAAATGCTATTATTCTTCGGGTCACTACACATGTAATCTTTATTCATATTTTCGTGAAATATGCAATGTATAAATAAACTCATGCCACACAATTTTTGTGCTAAAAATATTTTTTTAAATAGAATTAATGATGTAAAATACCTGAGAGATTTAGAATATTTCTTAACTCAAAAAATAAATGCAAGTATATTAAAGATAAAATTAGTATAATTAAATATGCATAAAAATAAATTCAAGAGAATTTTATGAAATTAACTAACATAATCGAAATTTATTTACAAATAAACTCGGGTATGAAAATTTTAAATAAAAATCTAACAAAATCAAATTTACTTACAAATAAATTCATGTATAAATTTTAAATAAAAATTCTAATATAATCAAATTTACTTACCTCTTTCTTTACCTTATGCTACGAATACAACGAATATCTCAAAAAAATGAGATCAGAAAGAGTGGGTGCATGGGAATTTTAATTATAACAAAAATTCTCTCTCCACCACTAATTTTTTCACTCACTAATCCTTCTCTTCCTTTGGAAATTTTAGTGAAAAATGAATGTTGAGAACTTCCTATTTATAGGAAAATTTTGGGAAAGAAAATTGAATTTGTAAAAGTGTGGGGAGAGGCGTGAAATTATAATTTTAAAAATTAAGGAATGGGCATGAGATAGGTTAGGCATGAGTTAGGTATGGGATAGGGATGGATATCATGTGGGAGAGCTTGCCACCACTCCCATTTAATTAATTTTTAGCTAATTAATTAATTAATTATTTTATTATTTTTAATTTTTTTTAAATCATCATCATCATCATCATTATTAATATTATTATTATTTTTAAACAATGTTTTAATATTTTTTTTAAAAAAAATTAAATTTGAATTTCGAAAACTTATGTGGACCTCACATAGTCTTGTGGGCCCCACACAATTTCGAGACCCAAGTGGGTCCTACGTAATTCAATTAGTCCTCACAAGATTTTACGAGCCCTATATAGTTTCGGGACTCATATGGACCCTACACGATTTCGGAACTCATGTGGGCCCCACATAAGATACCTGTATTATTATTATTATTATTATTATTATTATTTTACCATGTATTTCTACAAATTATGTCTGTCAAAATACTATTTTATGTATATGTACTTATTTACGTGTACAAATAGTGTCTATGCTATTTATCCTATAAAAATTCATTTTGACCAGATCGACCTCCAAGGAGCGACTGAACCGCAATGATCTTTGAGCACTCCCTAAGATAAGGTCTTTTTTAGGCATCAAACATGAAATCAAAGATCCTACAGAAAAACATTTTTGTATTGATATTAATTTAATGACCATTTTTATTATATTATTATTATTATTATTAATATGCTTTAATCATATATATATTTTTGGATCATCACATTCTCCCCTCCTTATAAAAATTTCGTCATCGAAATTTGTTAATTTAAAATAAGTGTTGTACAATTGGTTGTACTATTTGAAAGAATAAATTGATGAACGATTTGACTAAGTCTTATAATAGATTGAGGGTCAATTGGGCGAAATATCTTATTTTGAAAACTGAAGTGTGAATCATCGATCTAATAGGGGTTGAAATGAAAAAAAAATTGAGAAGATGTGGAAAAGGATAATTTTATATATATATTATACATGTCCTATAAATTAAATATATATATATATATATATATATAACAAAATGAAACAAAATCTAGTCTTTAAAGTCTTAGCTCAACGTCAACATCTATCGAAGTGTTAACGGTGTCACTACTAACAGTCTAGGTTATTTCTTGGTAGAGTTGACCTCTTGTAATGTCACCGACTTGGGTCGGAAAAAGGGAGAGAACACTCGTTTGTTTGGCAAGGGAGGAAGAGCTGCCCTCTTCCCCTTGTGGCCTTTGGTGGGGATGCTCATATTGAGCCATCGGTGGCTCGTACATGAGTCTCAATGTGTTTTGGATCTGTTTGCAATGGTGGAATAGGCCAGCATTGTCACAAACCCTTAGTGTAGTGACTGCGATGCTGCCATTGTAAGGGATATGGCTCATTGGTGTGATGTTAGTTGTGAGTTTCATAGATGGAATATTATCGATAGGGACGAGAGTACAAGTGGTTGGGAAAATGACAGAGGCAATGCTAGGGGCGGTAGTGGCGGAGGAGGTAAGATGGATAATTGGCGGGGCAGTAGTTGAAATAGTGGCTTCTTCAACTGATCCCGGCTTACGCCTACGGTTCTCAAACTAAAAGTGTACATTTCTCGGCTCGATTAGACCATACCGTCAAAGTCGTGCTGCAAGCAAGATAACCTGCTCCACAGAAGGGAGTTCCCCTCGACTGCTGCGGAAGGCCTCCTGTAAAATCTCCAGTTGTGCCTTGCTGGGTTTCCATATTTAGATTGGCGATCTAGTGCTGCTCTCAGCAACTTGGGGAGTTGGGTGATTTAACAACATTTTCAAGTAATGAGACAACCAAGAGAAAAGTTGGGAAGAGCTAATCTCTACAAATTGAAATGTGATTGTTCAAGATGATAGAAAGCTGTGATACTTAGAGTTCGAGGAGGCAAACCCTTTTTATAAGAGAATAGCCACCTGTTGAGAGAAAGCGACATGTGTCGCGAGAATCGAGAGAGAGCGACGCATGTCACAGATATCGAGCGACGCATTTTTGTAAAAATTGAGGAAGAGCGACATGTGTTGTGAGAATTGAGAGAGAGCAACGCATGTCATGGAAATTGAGCGACGCGTTTTGCAAAAATCGAGGGAGAGCGACGTGTGCTGCGAGAATAAAGAGAGAGCGACATGTGTCACCGATATCGAGCTACGTGTTTTGTAAAAATAGAGGAAAATTGATGTGTGTCGCAAAAATTGAGAAAGAGCGACATGTGCCTTGAGTGACACGCTATGCAAAAATCGAGGGAGAGCGATATGTGTCACGGAAATTAAGAGAAAGTGACGCATGCTGCGAAAATTGAGCGAGTGACGCGTATAGCAAAATTTGCGGACTTAAGGATCTGTTTATGTTTTTACATCTTTATTAATGCTTTAACTATAATTAATCTCATCCTTAGGTTACCACTTGGGTAAGTGACTTAGTGGTAAGGAACCGACCGTGCATTCATGTGATCGTTGGTTCATTCATCACTATGCCCAAGTGGTCTCATGCCTTGGCCTTACTTCAGGGGAAAGTGAGCTATAGCTGATGATTTTTACCCATGAGGCTATTTTTTTTTTACTGCGAGAGTACCCATTATATATACATATTTATATTCCAATATTATCATTATTATTACTATATTAGATCAAATATATATTGGTTATGTTTGACCGATCGATGATTTGACATTGTTTAGTTATTTGAAGAAGATTAATTAATTTTTATATTGCTTTTATTAATGGATTTTTTTTATAATATAGAAAAATTTAAGTCGTATTTACTTTTATAAATTTATACAAAATAAAAATTAAAGATTCCGTCAAAATTTGTACTCATAAATCAAACTTGGATACTTGATGAGAATTGAATATGCAATGTATATATATATATATATATATATATATATATATATTTAACTTGCACATGCTAAGAGATTTTTTTTTTGAAGTTAAATATAATATAGTAACATTTAAATGGTATTTAATTTCTTATAAACTAATACAAAATTAAAAATAAAGATTTTGTCAAAATATATATTCCTAAATTAAGCTTGAATATTTTGATAAGAACTGAATATGCAACGTAAAAATACATATTCATATCCAACTTGCACATGCAAAGAAATTTTGGGTAAATTCAGATTTCAGAATAAACCATTTATTCATATCTATTTGTATGTGTAACACCTCTAAACCTAATAGACCCTAATATGCTACTTCTTATATTTTTAGTGAAAATAATAACATCGAAAATAAATAAATCTTGGATATTATTATATTATAATGCATATGATTTGACAATTAATTATGAGTCATCAATATGGGTATGTGTTTCTACAAATATAAATAACATTAACGTGTCTTCAATAATATTACCATTTTTCTTTGAGAATATAAGATTGTTACCTGTCTTTGGGAGTTTTCATGTTAATCTTATTTCCTCAAATATTACTATCTTTAGGATCCATTATTAAATAATAATCAAATGTTATATTTAAATAATAAATCTATTAATAATGTAGAACAAACTAAAATAAATATTCTAAACTACCAAATCCTACCCAAATCATGTTTTATGCATAAGCTCTGATAAAATTTATATGTTAGAGTATGCAGAACTTTTATTCTATTCTCTGATACCAATTGTAAGGACCCGAATCAGAGTGAGTTTCTACATATAAATTTTTCAGTTAACGCAAATAAATCTAAATTATTTTTATTACCAGAGCACTAATTAGTTTTATTACAAATATATGTCTCAACTATTAAAATGCAAAATTCTTAAATTCTAAAATATACAAATATATTCTAAATTGTATTATGCTAACTTTTTTTTTCTACTCTACTCTTTCTACTCCCACCCACGCGCTTGTTACTTTAGATTTCTGGTACGCTTCTCAAAATGATCTGAAATGTAAAATAATGATTGGAGTGAGATGACGCTCAGTAAGTTAATAAGATTATTATTAGTGTGTGGTCAAAATGAACTTTCATAATTTTGTAAAATAATATTTAATACTATAACTTAAAAAAAAAATGCTTTTAAAAAAATATATATTTAAAAATTTTTGTATAAAAACTTTTACCATAAATTACAACAGTAAAATTTTATAATTATATACTATAACTATTAAATTAAACTTTTAACTTTAAAAACTGTAATTATAATTTTTAATTATATACATATATATATATATATTTTTTCTTATACGTTTCCTTTAAATCATCATTTAGGCATAATAATGGTCATGTTCATATAAACTTATACTTTACCTTCAAATCATCAATAACTCTGTATACATTATTAAATATGTATATACATATACTGTAAAAATCACTTTTAGATCTGTTAATCGTAAGTCATGTTTACCCCCATGACTGCGTATTATATAAATTGTACAATTAAAATAATATCATGAAAATATCATTTTTACTCATATTTTCGTGAAATACGCAACATAAAAAATTTTAACTCATGTAATCTTTACTCATATTTTCTTGAAATATGCAACGTATAAATAAACTCATGCCACACAATTTTCGTGTTAAAAATATTTTTTAAATAGAAATTAATGATGTAAAATACCTGAGAGATTTAGAATATTTTTTAACTCAAAAAATAAATGCAAGTATATTAAAGATAAAATTAGTATAATTAAATATGTGTAAAAATAAATTCAAGAGAATTTTATGAAATTAACTAACATAATCGAAATTTACTTACAAATAAACTCGGGTATGAATTTTAAATAAAAATCTAACATAATCAAATTTATTTACAATAAAATTAGGTATGAATTTTAAATAAAAATATAACATAATCAAATTAACTTACAAATAAATTCGGGTATAAATTTTAAATAAAAATCCTAACATAATCAAATTTACTTACCTCTTCCTTTACCTTATGCAACGAACATAATGACTATCTCAAAAAAATGAGATCGAAAAGAGTGAGTGAGTGAGAATTTTAATTATAGTAAAAATTTTCTCTCCACCACTAATTTTTTCACTCACTAATCCTTCTCTTACTTTGGAAATTTTTTTAAAAAATGAATGTTGAGAACTTCCTATTTATAGGAAAATTTTGGAAAAGAAAATTGAATTTATAAAAGTATGGGGAGAGTGGTGAAATTATAATTTTAAAAATTAATGAATGGACATGGGATGAGTTAGGCATGGGTTAGGTATAGGATAGGGATGGAGGTCATGTGCGAGTGCTTGTCACCACTCCCATTTAATTATTTTTTAATTAATTAATTATTTTATTTTTAAATTTTTTAAAATTATTATTATTATTATTATTATTATTATTATTTTAAACTATGTTTTAGTATTTTTTTAAAAAAAAATTAAATTCAAATTTTGAAAACTTATGAAGGCCCCACATGGTCTTTTGGGCCTCACACAACTTCGAGACTCAAGTGGGTCTTACGTAACTCCATTAGTTCTCACACGATTTTATAAGTCCTATATAACTTCGTGACTCATGTGGACCCCACACGACTTCGGACCTCATGTGGACTCCACACAGTCTTGTAAGCCCTACATAGAATACCTATATTATTATTATTATTATAATTATTATACCGTATATTTCTACAAATTATGTCTTTCAAAATACTATTTTATGTATATGTACTTATTTACGTATACAAATAATGTTTATGATGTTTATCCTATGAAATTTCATTTTGACCGGGCTGACCTCCAAGGAGCGATTGAACCGCAATGGTCTTTGAGCACTCGTTAAGATAAGGTATTTCTTAGGTATCAAATATGGAATCAAAGATCTTTCAGAAAAATACTTCTGTATTGATATTAATTTAATGACTATTATTATTATTATTATTATTATTATTATGTTTTAATCGTATATATATTTTTGGGTCATCACAAGCAGTATTAGCGAAACCCCGATAACATATCATATGTGTACTTTATATTTCCATAATTTATTTTCTACACCTTCATTTTAACACATATGTTATATGTCTGATTCATTATATGTTGTACATGTATTGATTGGGTTTACGTTTATATAAACAGATCCTACGTTGTGTATTATTACTGCTGATTTGGATAAACCTTGACAATTTTTTAATACCCAAATTTCACCCCCCAACTTGAGAACACACTAATTCCAACAAGAACAATAGTAATAAAAAAGGTAAAAACTATAATAATTATCATTTTTAGGATAATAATTATTATAAAAACAATTAAAAAATAACTAATAAATACTATTCTTACAATGACAATAATATTTATTACTATAAAAATAATAACAACAAAAAGGACGATAATGGTAATAAAAAAGGAAAAAATTATTATTATTTTAAGGACAATAATTATTATTAAGATAATAACAAAATATAATAACAACTAATACTAATTACAATGGCAATAATATTTATTACTATAAAAAATAATAATAACAAAAAAATAGTTATAATAAAAGCAAAAAATTATTATTATTATTTTAGGATAATAATTAGTATAAACAACAAAAAAATAATAATAAAAACAATAAAAAATACTAGTAACACTAATAAAAATTCACTAATATTAAATAAAATGAAAATATAAAATAAAATAATTATGTATTCGAGGTTTTTATAAAAAAAGATGACTAATTTTTCATTTCACTATAGAAATCATTGAAGAATACCAAATGCTGGTAAGAAATTGAAGTTGGATTCCTGCAATTATTTCATGATACTAACCAAATCCAGTAATTACATTCCAAAAGTAATTCCATTCCTGCTTGGTTCCATTTTTTCTCAATTCCTTTCCTACTTCAATTTCATTTTGCAAACGAGATGGAGGGTTATTTTCTAGTGAGTTATTAGCCAAGTTAGAGGGGATATCTACTTGAAACTTGATACAAATGGGAGGATGTGCGAAATCTCTCTGTCTACTTCAACTAAGTTCAGTGTTTGCCCTCCATGATATGGTGTAGTATATTTGAGTTAGAGTGTAATATAATTGTACTATCATATGAGGGTATTTTGAAATTTTTTATATCAAGTTATATATACATATTATAACCAAGAGTTAAATTTTTTTTTTTTTTTTTAAGATAAATATATTATTAAACTAACGGTTGAAGACCAAGCAAAGAGCTTGGTAGATCAGCCTAAACAAGCATATATTCGGTGGACAAAGCTCCCATGTATGCGGGATCCGGGGAAGGGGCCGACCACAATGAATGACATAACTTCAAGCATGTATTCCAATCTGCTACTACAAACTCCGAATAGTTACGACAACCGAAAAAAAAGAATTTGAGAGGAGTTTCCAGAATATTATTGAAATAGTAGCAGCAACATCATTGAAGACCCTGTTATTCCTCTCGTTCCATATCTCCCAACACATTACTGCAAGCATAACAAACTTAATTTTCTTGCGGTTGCCTTTGAGGGTAGATAACTTCCAACTTGAAAGCAATTAAGTAATTGATTATGTTATTACCCATCTCAAATTTAAGATTTGAAGAAAAGAGTCCCAAATGTGAGTGTTGTATTCCCAGTGCAATAAAATATCTAAGAGTTGAAATCTTAACATAGTTTTCGTTGATGATGGTGAAAATTACATAGGAATTCCATGGACGTAAGACATTGCTAAACCATGTAAAATTCGTTCTTGTTCTTCTTTCTTTTGATATTCTCTATTTTTCATAATTATTGTGTGTGTGCACATAGTTTTAGGGTATGATTTCACAATATTTTCAATATTTAATTAGTTTAGGCATTTCATGATTTTATCGGTTAAATTATATTTAAAAAAAATATTTTGTGATGGTCCAACTTTTTTAATTTAGGGTTGTCAAAAGCTAATATATATATATATATATATATAAAATATTCTTTTTATGGGACATCCCAACAATTAAGAGTTAAAATTTTTTTCCAGGTCCCAACTTTGAATCATTAAAATTATGAGAGGAACTATGGAATGTGGAATGGATTACTTCTTATTGTATAAAGTGACCCAAAAAAAAAAAAAAAAAGCTAACAAAGTCATAAAAATCAGCAGTTCACAAAATTTGCAAGTTGCAACTTCTTTTAATTAAAATTAGCTGTAGTATGCACTCGATGAGCTCCTCGACTTTTTTTTTTAAAATTATAAAGAAAATGAATAGGAGTTGGAATGCATTTAAATATAATTAGAAGAGCAATTATAATTAATTGTAAAAATGCTTTTTATTTTTACGATGAATATAATTTCAACAACAAATCTTCAAATTGTAACTTCTTTTTATTACAGTATTAACTGTAAATACAATATTTGTTAGGACTTGAAGAGTCCATAGATGAGCATGATATATATGAATCAGCACCAGTTTGATTCAAAAGTTTAAATCTATTGAATTTTAGGTCCAATCATGTATATATATAAGCATCCATCTTTAATTTTATTTAAAAAAAAAAAAAAATTGAGGACAAGCCCACAAATAAAATTTTCAATGAAATCAATCAAGTGCAGCGATGGGTCATACTAATACTTTAAAATCAGAAGATGAGTTTCCAATGAGAAGCAAATCATTTATAACTAAAGCACAAATTCTCATTTATTGGATAATGATTTCACGTTAATCAATTTTATTTTGTCTGCATTGTGGACTTTTTGTAAACGTGGACTAATTTTGAGCAATTTTCTTTGAACGTTTTAATTATGCGTAAAAGACGCCCGTTAGACTACGCCAAGAAGACATGTTGGGCTAGCATCACCCTTGTGGTGCCCTAGTTGAACGTTTAATTGTTTAATTTATGATTTTAAAGTATGAGATAGGGTATTTGTGAGGAAAAAACTTACATGTGCTCTCAAGGTACCAAGTTAGATTATATATGCCAAAACGGATAAAAATTTGTTAATTTGAATTACGTCCGACCTGCTTAAATTGATTCATAATGAATTCGTATATTAAATAAATCGAATATGATTTAAATTCTTTTTATCTACTCCTAAATGAGTTGGTTGATGGATTTTGAATTTTATTCGAAGGATATCCACCTGTCTGTTAACAACTAATGTCTAAATTTATTGATAATCTCAAATGCCCATACTTATTAAATATCAATTCAACTAGCATAAGCTCTGTTGACTAAGAACTAGTCCTACATTCTAACTCCTGCACTACTATATGAGCCTTTGGATCTGCCTCCATGCTTACATACAAGCTTAAGCCCAAATACTCAATCTGGTGATCAAAACAAAAGCCCATAAATTAATTATATAAAAAAAATTTTAAAATTAATTTTGTTATTGGTTTTTTTTTTTTTTTTTTTAAATTTTTTAGAAAGGAGAGCAGCACCTCTAATTATTTATTGATATACCCTCACTTTTGGTGGAGGAATATTATGGTTGCAAGACAAACATTGGGAGATTACAGATGTTAACTTTATCGTGATCTTAAGAGAGGGGGTGAATTGGTGTTTTAAAATTGATGCACTAGGTCAATATCCTAATAGTAGTATTTTCAAAACCCTAAAGTCAATCTAGTGTAAGTAAAATAAATCAATTGCAGTATGTGGCAGAAATTAAATAGCACAATCTAATCAACTAAACATGCTCCAGAAAGCAGTAAAAAGTAAGTGACACCAAGAAGTGTTATCGAGGTTCGGTAAATTGCCTACATCCCTGCCTTGGCTAACAAGCACAAGAATTACCATTATAATGCTCACTTAAGTGGGTGAAGTGACATCTAAACAATCAGGTCAATTAGCACAGATCTGACCTCAACATTTACACACAATCCTTATCGGACTGGATTACTGCTCATTTAGGCCACGCCTGGAATACAACAGTATTTTTCTCAATCAAACTGATATAATGATTATACTTTCATGTAAAACAGATATGTACCCAATACGCATAATCACATATACATCAACAATATGGAAATAGTATAAGCTTAGTGATGCAAACAATACTCAATAGGGTATTATCAATGGAATGCTCAAGAGTGTTCAATACGAGCAATATCTTGGAATTTAGCAAAGCAAATTTCAATAGCAAATCAAGATTTTAAAGATATTAATCAGATATTCAAATTAGCTCAAGAAAATTTTCTTCAATGATATAAGCACACTACTAGTTTAAAAAATATTTTTGTTTGTTGAAAATATTTTTTCACAACAAAAATCAAAGTTATAAAAGTCTTGCAACAACTATGCAAAGACCCTTAAGCTTTCTAGTTTATCCCAACAAAGATTTATAATATGAAATCAGTGGATAAAATTAAGCCAACCTCCCCAAAAAGAATATTAATAATCACACAAGCAAATGAGTGTTTTAGCACAATCTAGCAATCACAAGCACACTATATACGCACTTACAATCTCAGAATGTATCAAGGGAATGGAAATTTGAGAGTATTTGGACAAAAAGAGTATTTACAAAAGAGAGAATTCTTGGCTAATGAATTTGCTAATTAATTATTAATCCTCACAAATGAGCCTATAAATATAAGCAAGGTAAAAATTATAACTGTTTGGAACTTGTTGAGAATTCTTAGAAAAGTTTCAAAATGTTTAAACACAATTACCCCATATTAACCTGTATTTACCTCGGTTAAAATATTTTTAACTCGGCGGGGTTTCGGTGGCTGAACCGTGGTTCGGTCGCCCGAACAGACACATTTATAAAAGGTCTTTAAATTATTTCGGCTGCCCGAGTCCTAGTTCGGTGGCTTGAACAAAAGTCAAAAACATTTCGGGTGCCCGATCCTAGGTTCGGTAGCCCGAACGCATGTGTTCGGTCGCCCGGGGCTTAATTTGAACTAGATTTCTTGGTAGCCTAAGTTGGTGAGGAGTTCCTTTCAAAGGGTTCGGGCGCCCGTGGAAGGTATGCATAAAATTGTTAAGTCGCCTGAGAGCTTAGGTCAACTGTTGACTTCTCAACAGTCCGGGCGCCCGAGGAGTTTTGAACTCCTGGGGTTCGGTTACCCGAGCTCTCTTAAACACCCTAATAATATTTAATTAAAAGCATTTTTAACACTCCTGAATTTTTATGATATATGTGCATGAGTGTTGGGACCTAGAGTCATACTAGGGTCTTACTGAGCTTACCATATATCCTATATGCACGACATGCAGGTAATTATTCCAGACTATAGCCCTAGTTACTATTACAGACCCATATTACATAAATTCAATTTACAATATGAAATAGAATCTTTAGGGTCTTCATGTCTTGCTTCAAGTGTCATTCCTTAAGATGTTCATCTAAACCTGCACGTACACTTGAAAACCATCAAATACCTAAGTATTTGTCATTATCAAAATCAGGTGTGACCTATAAGGTCAACAACAGATAAAATCGACGTTAAAGGCCCCCTAAAAACAAACACCAACAACCAAAAAAAATAGGACTACAAATCCAAACCAAGCTAAATAAGAAGCAAATCTAAACAGGCCTAGCAAAAAACAAACATAAAAAAATAAACTAAAATAAAAAAATCTAAACCAACCAAACAAAAATCTAAAGGATGAACTAATGACGAAGGGAAGTGAAACTCAACCTATCCATGTAAAGGATACCTTACAGAGAACGTGGTAAAAGATGTTATACTTCGTAGATGATATAGTTTCCCATTTCTCCTTCTCTAGCGAGAAAATCAGCCGCACTATTGCCTTCCCTATATTGATGGATCACCATGAAGTTCACTCCTTCTAACTCCGCCATGAGGTCCTCCCAAAAATCCTAAAGATACCACAAGGTACATTTACCTTTTTGAAACCAATCAATAACAATTCTTGAGTCACTTTCAATAATCACATAAAAATAATGAAGTCATTTGCATAAACGAATTCCTTCCAGGATTGCTTTTAACTCCGCACTATTGTTCGTACCATTGTCAAAATAGCTTGAAAAGTCGCTTTCACCATGCCATGACAGTCCTGAATGATTCTTCCACCTCTTGAAGTACCCGGATTGCCCCTACAGCTCCCATCATAATTAATTTTTATCCACCTTACTGGGGGTTTAACCCACGAGATAATTTTTCCAGGCCTTGCGCAAACTCCCTGATGTTGAATTTGAAACTCTTTCAAAATCGTGATATCCAATATCTTCAATTTTCGAAAAGAATTAGAGCTCTCAGTTAAAGAACTAACCTAGTATCGAACACTTCTCCACGTCTGATCCGCACTTTGGTAAACTCCTTCCATTCTCGCTTTGCATCTTCGATTCCAGAGGCACCATGTAATCAAATACGAAATCAGACTGATTAAAATACCTTTAATAGATGGTTTTTGATCATAGTGGAACCATTTTGCAATTCTGTTTTTCCAGTGAAGGAACTATTGGAAAGGAATCCCCAACACCACACTAGCCCGACGCCAAACCTTTGAAGCCACCTCGCGTAAATAAAGAATGTGATCAATGTTTTCCTGGCTTCTCTGCACGCAGCAATCACAAGCCGAAGCCATCGATATTTCTTTTGCTTGAATTCTATCATTTACTGCCAAGCATCTAAACCAGGCTTTCCATAAACACATTGAGATTCTTCTAGGCAATAGAGAATGCCAAAACAAGTCATTTTACTCAAAATTATCACTTCTACTCCTCACTGCCTCCCATGCTGTTTTTGTAGAGAATTTGCTGTCAGTGGAAGACTTCTAGATGAATATATCTTGACCACTTTTATCAACTGGCACATTAAGCAAGATTTCCATAGTTCTGTTGGCCCCAACCAATTCCATTAACAAATCTGAGTTCCAGTTGTTATTCCGCAAGCAATCCTTAATACACAGTTTTTTGTTTGAAATATCCTCAACGCGCACTACTAACGGGCCTGATGTAAGCCACCTATTGACACAAAAAGAAGAATCGAGAATCATTTGGTCTCCCTTTTCTTATTAATAAATGATCATTTCTGCAATATTTAGCCCTGAAAAAACCTGACCATAGATTGTTAGAAGTGAGTAGTCTGAAGGCAAATTTCATGAGAAGTGATTTTTGGACTTCTTTAAGATTTCTCAAGCCCATACCCCCTTCCGAGGTGGGTTTACAAATTTTCTCCCAAGAGCGCCAATGAATCTTCCTTTTACCTTTTACCTTTTACCTTTCACCTCTCCCCATAAAAAGTTAGCAAGAAGAGAGTTTATACGAGAAAATGTGACCTATGAAACATTAATAATCGACATCAAATGTATCGACATGTTAGACAACACATGTTTTAATAAAATCAATCTTCCACCTTGTGAGAGCAACTTAAATTTCCACCTTGCAATTTTCTTCCTAATCTTCTCCACAAGAGGCTCCAAGATCTTGGAAGACTATTTTTCAGAAACTAAAGGAGCACCTAAATATGTAACTGGGAATTTACCTTCCATGAAACCCATGATTCTCAATAACCCACGTTTTCGAGCAGGAGTAATATTTTGAAAGGAATAACGCAAACTTTGTCTTGCTTACTTTTGACCCGACCACTTCTCATACATCTCCAGAGTGTAAACCAAATTTCTAATAGACTTTTTCCCACCATTTGCAAAAATAAGAATATCATCCGCATAAAGCAAATGTGAACCAAAGGGGCCCTAATCGGATGATTAAATTGTCCAATACAACCTATCTCATAGTTTTCCTAAGCAACCTTGTTAAAACCTCCTCCATTATGATAAATAAATAAGGAGAAAATGGATCCCCTTGTGTAATGCCCCAAACCCTTAAACCCGGTCCGTTGTGTTATACCTATTAAAATCCTAGTAATCCATAAATATATTCAAACATATGCAACGGAAAACATAATTATGATCCTCAATCTTACAAATAATATCAAAGTTTACTATTTCTATCCATAATCCATAATAACCCATCATCATTTGCATTTCCATATATACACACGTCCAAAAACATTCATTATCCACACCATCAGTATGTACTACAATCATTCATAAATTCTAGAAAACTTAAGACATAAAACTTAAAACATAACTTATATACATCCCAAATAACATAAAAAATATTTATACCCTTTTCTTTATCTAGAACCCCAAAAATGCTATCAACCCCGAGCTTCTCTAAGCTCGTTTATGTGGTGGTCCTGAAAAGATAAAATTTATAACCGGATGAGACACATCTCAGTAAGGGAAATAAACAATATATATTAAAACATCGTGTGGTCAACATGAGATTATAATCAACATTTTAATATCATTTTCAAATCATTAACATAAATTCCTGAAAACATTTCCTGAACCTACTCATACACAAGCAAAGTATTTACCCATGAGACTACCCAAGGATAAGGGTGATTACCCGCCTATAGAAGTAGCACCCCTCTGCTCTGATACAATAGGTAACCCAAAGGTCACAACAGAAGCATACTAGAGCACTCACCTTACTCAGTAAGCCCTCAAGTGATAGATTAATCTTGTACTCACACAATTCATACAAAGTTTACCAGCGAATGCCCCCAAGAATAAGGAAATCTACCCGCCCATACAAGTAATTTCCCTTTTCCCTAGTGCGTTATGCAGCCTACTACTATATCTGATACTACTAGTGCACTCGCCTTTCTCAACAAACCCTCAGGCGAAGAGTTTGCCCCACCCTAGCATAACATGTTCTACTAGCATAAATACTTGATAATACAATAATACATCATTCTGTCTGTCGTTATTCAAACGTCCATAACTGTTCATATTCATAACTTTAGCATTTCTTGGCATTTCACTTTACGTAACCTTTAACATTTTACATCGTTCACATTTCATATTTCATATCCATTTCATTCACATTTCCATTTCATTCATTTTCATTTCATTCATTCGTACTATAGATCCTTTTAGCTGTACATCAGTTAGTCCACATAGATATGCGCTAGAATCTTCTAACACAACTCATTTTAGCTATCATCAATTAGTCTACAGCTCCTTTTAGCTATCATTGCATGCATGGTTGCATTATTAAACACAAACAACATGGTCCTTATAACATTTCATTATCAATGCATTTCTTACATAGCCTGCATCTTATATACGTTTAAACAACATTACTATCCACTCATGCCACACATTTTAGCAGTAAAATTCATACATTGCTTGTATAATAAGCCAACCAACATTTTAACGTTTATATACTGGAAATATACATTCATTTCTTGCATATTAACTTGGAAATACTTTCCACTTTCATCAATTTATTTGCACATATACATAGCTAAATAGGCAGCCCTAAGCTCAGGAAAGATAATTTACATGGTTGGTACTTTATACCCATATAAAAACATATATACATATATATATATATATATATATATATATATGATATAGTCCATTTTATTTAGTTCATGAAAAACCTGATTTAATATATAAATTCCCCCCTTGCTTGAATCCTCGAACTACACCAACAAGTATCCCAATCTGATGCCTGTGATGCTCACCCGGACCCTGGTTTAAAAACCCTAGTTTAATTAAATAAACCCCAACCGACTCAAATCTTAGAAAAAAAAAAAAACTTATTTAATACTTTCTAGGCTCCAAATAACAATATTCGTTAAGAAAATTCCAAAATAACTCACTTACCCTGATTTTGGGATGTTTCCCAAACCTCTCAAATCAACGATCAGCTCCCGAAGTCTTGTAGAGAACGATCCTACGAGCCTCGTGGTGGTTCCGGATCGTCAAATCCAACCCGAAATCGAAGAAAGAAGGTTGGGGATCCATTTTTTAGAGAGAGAGAGAGAGAGAGAGAGAGAGAGAGAGAGAGAGAGTAAAATTCTGAAGTTTCTCGCTGAAAATTAAAGAAACTCTATTTATAGGTAGGACCTCGTTGACGAGACACGTGGACTTGTCGACGATCCCATGAAGAACACTCGTCGATAAGGCCGTGAGCTCGTCGACGAGTTTCAGAGCATCTCAAACCCTCTTGGTTAATCCTCGTTGACGAGACATACATACTCGACTACAAGTTTCTGTAGATCTCTCGTTGACAAGAAAATCCTGCTTGTCGACGAGAACCTATTTTATATCCTTTTACATTTTCTTTTTCTTTTCTTCTATTTCCCCTTTTCCTTTTATTTTCTTTCTTATTATTTTAAATAAATAAAATTTTTTGGGTCGTTACACCTTGCCGCCTTTAGTCGATTGAAAAGCCCCTTTAAAAGTTCCATTCATCATAACGGAAAACCACGAAGACTCCACACAATTTTTTATGAGCTTGCAAAACTTCTTAGAGAATCCAAAAGCCTTAAGGACCTCCAGAAGAAAATTCCAATTCACTCTGTCATAAGCCATAGCCATATCCAGTTTTACCATCACATTGCCA